>NW_027219050.1:0-10392 GCF_027580195.1 Bos mutus
AATCTTAATATCTTAGTCACATCTGAAAAATTCTTTTCGCCATGTAAAGCCATATATTCACAGGTTCTGGGGATTAGAAAATGGATATCTTTTTTGGGGGGGTCCTTTATTCATTATTCATTCATTATTGGAGAAGGCAATGGCACCCCACTCCAGTACTCTTGCCTGGAAAATCCCATGGACGGAGGAGCCTGGTAGGCTGCAGTCCATGGGCTCGCAAAGAGTCAGACATGACTGGGCAACTTCACTTTCACTTCACTTCACTTTATTCATTATATCATACCTACTCATAGAATGAAAGAGAAACAGCTCTTGGAGAGTCAGGAGGCTGTAAAAGATGTGATTTTTTTAAACCTATTTTTAACTGGAATACAAGAGTTATACTGCAAAAACAACAACAACAACAACACAAATTACACGTGTACAGCTCATGGAATTATTCCATAACAAATATATCAATTTCACCACCATGGAGGAAAAGTTGCAGAACATACCAGCCTCCTAGAATCACCTCCCTCACAACATGTCCTCTTCTAATAACTATACCCTCTCTATTCCAGAGGTTCAACACCATAGATTAGCTCTGTTTTTGAACAGGCAAATTGAATGATTCAGTGTAATTGTTTTCTGTCTGACTTCCATTCACTCAACATTGTTTGGGAAATTTATCTGTTACTAAATGGAGCTTCAGTTAGGTTTTTCAACATTATATAATATTCCATTATATATCACAATTCATTTATGCATTATACTACTGCAAACATTTGAATTTTCTTCAGCTTGTGTTTATTTAAATACTGCTGCTCTAAGAATTCTTGCACATGTCTTTTGTAGCATTTACTCACACATTTCCATTAGGTATATACCAGGAGAATAATTTTGGGGTCATAATTTATCTACATACCTAGATATCTCTTCAACTTTAGGAGAGAATACCAGCCAATTTTTAAAGCAGCTGTACAAATTTATAACATTACTAGCAATATATGAGTGTTTCCATTGCTTTTCATGTTTATTAACACTATTATCACTCTTTTAAATTTTGGCCACTCTGGACTATGTAGTACTAATAACTCACTGTAGTTTGCATTTCCCTGATTACTGCTGAGACTGGACTTCCTTCATTCCTTGTGACTATTTGAATATTCACTTTTATAAACTGCCTGCTCAAGTCTTTCATCCATATTCATTTCGTGGTGATTTCATAGTTCTTTCCATATTCTGCATGTAGGCACTTTATCAGATGTATGTGTTGCATAATGACTTCTCTACCAAAGAAAAGTACATAAAATTGAAATTTGAATATCAATTGATTTCTTATGGATCCAGTTCTTATTTCCAAACTTGTAACTATCAGTTCACTCAATACAGATGCCCCCTAAGCACATAAAGCAAAAATTAACAGGTACAAAGGGAGAAATAATCAGTAATACAATAAAAGTACAGGAATTTAAAAGCTCACTTGCATCGCTGGACAGATGATCCAGGCAGAAAATCAATAAAGAAATATGGGCCTAAAACAATGCATTTGATCAGGTTGACTTATTAGATACACAAAAGATATTTTATTCAAATAAAACACAATACATATTCTTTTCATGTGCCCAAGGAACATTCTAAACAATAAATCATATGCAACTCCACAAAACAAGTCTTAGTATATTTAATAAAACTAAGATTATATCAAGTATCTTGTCGACCACAACAGGATAAAACAAGAATACAACCAAAGAAAACTAGACAAACCATAACTTGTTGTCTAAACAACATGCTCAGTTCAGTTCAGTTCAGTTCAGTCGCTGAGTCGTGTCTTACTCTTTGCGACCCCATGAATCGCAGCACACCAGGCCTTCCTGTCCATCACCAACTCCCGGAGTTCACTCAGACTCACGTCCATCGAGTCGGTGATGCCATCCAGCCATCTCATCCTCTGTCGTCCCCTTCTCCTCCTGCCCTCAATCCCTCCCAGCATCAAAGTCTTTTCCAATGAGTCAACTCTTCGCATGAGGTGGCCAAAGCATTGGAGTTTCAGCTTTAGCATCATTCCTTCCAAAGAAATCCCAAGGCTGATCTCCTTCAGAATGGACTGGTTGGATCTCCTTGCAGTCCAAGGGAATCTCAAGAGTCTTCTCCAATACCACAGTTCAAAAGCATCAATTCTTCGAAGCTCAGCTTTCTTGACAGTCCAACTTTCACATCCATACATGACCACAGGAAAAACCATAGCCTTGACTAGACAGACCTTGCTAATAAACAACAAATGGTTCCTTGAAGAAATCAAAGATAAAATCTAAAAAACAAACTCAAGACAATTGAAAATGAAAACACAATGCTCCAAAACCTATGAGGCAGAACAGAAGAAGCTCTAACAGGGAGGGGTATAGTAATATAGGCCTACCTAAAGAAAACAAACAAACAAAACAGTCTCAAATAAACAAACTAACCTTATACCTAGAGGAATGAGAACAAAAAGTACAAACAAAACCTGAAGATCATAAAAGAAAAATAATAAACTTGGAGAAGAAATAATTGAAATAGAGACTGAAAAACAAGTGAAAAGATCAATGAAACTAAGCTAGTTCTTTGATGAGACAAAATTGAAAAATCTCTAGCGAAACACATCAAAGAGGAAAAAGAGAGACAAAATAAATGAAATCAATAAAGAAAGAGAAGCTATTAATAATTGTGGTTTTGCATTGCTCAACTTTGCTGTTTTTAGATATTGGAATACATTCTTAAATAAATGTGGTTATATTGTATATCATTTTAAAGCTCATTTCTCACTTTCTGTTATTTTGCTAATGACCTTACTTTCTATGTATTTTATATTTATTTTAGACTATGGAAATTATATTAGACAAAAAGCAAATTCTAGCAATTTTCTTATTCAAATTCAAAATGGGTTGTAAAGCAGCAGAGACAACTTGCAACATTAACGCATTTGGCCCAGAAACTGCTAACAAATGTACAGTGCAGCAGTATTTCAAGAAGTTTTCCAAAGGACACAAAAGCCTTGAAGGTGAGGAGAGTAGTGGCTGGCCATTGGAAGTTGACGATGACCAATTGAGAGCCATCATCAAAGCTGATCCTCTTATAACTATGCAAGAAGTTGCTAAAGAACTCAATATAGACCTTTCTATGGTTGACTGGCAATTGAAGCAAATTGGAAAGGTGAAAAAGCTCAATAAATGGGTGCCTCATAAGCTGACCAAAATCTTAAAAAATCATTGTTGTGAAGTGTCAGCTTCTCTTATTCTAAGCAATAACAACGAACCATTTCTCAATCAGATTGTGGTGTGCAATGAAAAGTGGATTTTATACAACAACCAGTGATGACCAGCTCTGTGGTCAGACTGAGAAGAAGCTCCAAAGCACTTCCCAAAGCCAAACCTGCACCAAAAAAAAAGGTCATGGTCACTGTTTGGTGGTCTGCTGCTGTTCTGATCCATGACAGCTTTCTGAATCCTAGCGAAACCATTAGTAAATCCGAGAAGTATGCTCAGCAAATTGATGAGATGCACTGAAAACCTGAAAGCCTCAATGCCTGCAGCCAGCATTGGCCAATAGAAAGGCCCCAATTCTTCTCCAGACAATGCCCAACCGCATGTCGCACAGCCAACACTTCAACTGATGAATGAATTGGAGTACAAAGTTTTGCCTCACCCTCCAAATGTGCTCAGTTGTGTCCAACTCTTTGTGGCCCCATGGACTGTAGCCCACCAGTGGGCTGTCCTTATGATTTTCCATACAAAAATACTGAAGTGAGTTGCCATTTCCTACTCCAGGGGATCTTCCCAACCCAGGAATTGGACCTACGTCTCTTGCCTTGGCAGGCAGATTCTTTACCACTGCACCAGCTAGGAAGCCCAATATTCACCTGAACTCTTGCCAACTGACTACCACTTCTTCAAGCATCTCAACAACTTGTTGCAGAGAAAAGACTTCCACAACCAGAAGAGACAGAAAAATCTTTCCAAGAGTTTTTCAAAACTCGAAGCATGCAGTTTTATGCCACAGGAATAAATAAACTTCTTTTACATTGGGAAAAACGTGTTGATTGTAATGGTTCCTATTTTGATTAATAAAGATGTGTTTGAGCCTAGTTACAATGCTTTAAAATTCACAATCTGAAATCACAATTATGTTGCACCAACCTAATAATTTTGGAGAGTTTCCTAAAAGACTGTTTATATTCCCTAAGAATTTATTTTACATATATATTTTTTCCTGTGGCTCCTACCCATGTTTCTGCATTGCAGACAAATCCTTTACTATCTGAGCCACCAGGGAAGCCCATAATATTGGGAGTTTCCTAAAGTTATTTATATTCCCTAAAATTTTATTTTATATATATTTTTCCCCTGTGGAAATATGACCACCATGGATAACTGGTAAGCATGATGCTTTTGAAGAATTCTCAGTTTTGTTATGACAGATTTTACCTTTCCTTAGAAAAGCCAGACATATTGCTTTGGCCTTTGATGGCACTGAGTTTGTAAAATTCATTTTGTCATCTTATCACATCCCACCCCTCTATGTCATCAGAGAGCACTGGGTTGAGCTTCCTGTGTTATACAGCAGCTTCTGCTTTACACATGGTGATGTACGTGTATCAGTGCCACTCTATTAATTCATCTCTCCCTCTCATTCCCCTCATGTGTCCACAAGTCCATTCTCTACATCTGCATCTTTATTTCTATCCTGCAAATAGGTCCATCAGGAGAGTTTTCCTAAATTACATGTATATGTGTGTTACTATACTTGCTTTTTCTCTTTGGACTTACTTCAGAAGGTGTGGTACCTATATAAAATGGAACACTACTTGGCCAATTTTTTGTTTTTTAATCTGTGTACCTGCTTGTTGAAGTGATCTTCAATCCTTACTGTATAGTTGTCTTTCCTGTTGGGATTTTTCTTTTCCTATGACTCTTACTTCTTTTCCATTGAGAGAAGACCCTTCAGCATTTGTTTCAGGGTAGGTCTATTATTGTGGAATTATTTTAGTTTTGCTTGTCTAAGTTCTTTAACTCTCCTTCTATTCTAAATGACAGTCTTACTGGATAGAGTACCCTGGGTTGCAGGGTTTTCCTTTACACCACTTTGAATATATTATGCCATTTGCTTCTGGCTTGCAAAGTTTCTGCAGAGAAATCAGATGGTAGCTTTAGAGAGGTTCCCTTGTATATAACTTTTTCTCTTGCTGCCTTTAGAATTCTCTTTAACTACTGCCATTATAATTATGATGTATCTTGGTGTGGGTCTGTTTAGGTTTATCTTGTTTGGGACCCTCTGTACTTCCTATATCTGAATATCTGTTTTCTTCTTCAGGTTTGGGTTGTTTTCAGGCACAATTTCTTCAAATACACTTTCCATTTTCTTCTCTCTCTTCTTCTTCTGAAACGTCTATAATGTGAATGTTGGCACATTTAATGGTTTCCCAGAGATTTCATAGATTGCTAACATTTTTTCTTAATTTGAATTTTTTTCTGCTGTTCTAATTAGGTGATTTCCATTACTCTATCTTCCGATCATGTATGTGTTCTTTTGAACCACTTAGTCTGCTATTCATTCTTTTCTAGTGTTTTTTTTTAATCTAAGATATTGAATTATTTATTTTTGATTGGATCTTTTTATGTAATTTAATTCCTTATTGAAATGATCACTATTTAGATCAATCATCTTCCCTCATTCAGTTAACATTTTTATTACCAATTTCTGAAATCTTTATCTGGTAAATTCTTTATTCATTTTGTTTTTATTGTTGTTTTTCCTGGAGTTGTCTCTTCCTCTTTCATTTGAGAGTAGTTCTTCTGCATTTTTATTTTTGCTTAACATTCTCTGCCTCTGTCAATTTAGATGAAACAGTTACTGTGGTCCTGAAGGGGTATTCTTTTGGGGAAGAACATCTATACATATTAAATGTGTCCAGTGCCTTTGGTGAGAAGCTGAATTTGACATGGACATCAGCTGCCTTTCCTCAGCGTGTACTGGCAGCTATCACCTTGGTAGAGGTGGGACTAGATATGGTGGAGCTACAGCCTGCAGTCTTTCTGCAGACTATAAGAACTTCCTCTCTGATTGTGGGACTTCTCTCTACTCAGTGGCCAAGGGTGGGGTCTGATCCCAGGTTGCTGATGTGGAAGTCCTTAGGGCCAGTCTTGTGTTTGCTCTGTCCCCTTAAAGTTATGGTTTCTTTCTGCCTGTTCTAGAACCTTTTCCACAAAGGGAATGAGGAAGTAAATGGGGTTTATGCATCTACTGAGGTCCTATGCTCTGCCTTTGTAGGCATCTGTGTATCCATGCAGATACAGCCCATGGTTACATTTTCCCCTGTCATAGCTACCCAAGATCTAACACCGTGTGTAAACTGTAGAGTAAGTGGATAGAGCGTTTGCTTCGTTGGAACTGGGATGCACAGTGAGACAGTCATGAGCATCCTGGCAGCTGCACTGCAATCAGAAGTCTGGGCTGCTTGTGGGGCACTGCCTGAGTAAGGGCCAGCAATGGCTGACACCCATCCACTGGTGCTCTGCCCTGGGAATGGATGGCCTCTGCATTGCAAGGTTGAGTATTTTCCCTGGTCCTGAAAGCCCTAGGTTCCATGCCACTCTGTGAAGTAAAATGCATGGGGCCAGGGTGTTCACTTCAGTAGGGGCTGAGGAGTATGGTGAGGCATCCGCTAGGGCAGATGTCCCTCCACCCAGAGAGAGGAATTGTTCATGAGTGGAACTGAGGTTTCTGGAGCCTTTTTATCTGTTCTTCAAAGTTCTCCAATCAGCCAATGGGGCTTGTCCCCTATGCATAGGACCTCAAGACTAGGATGGCAAGTCTGTGACTCAACCTCCTCATGACCCAGAGTGGATGCCCACCTGTGGGCTCTCCCTTTTTCTCTGAGTTCCATTCTAAGGGCACAGGTCCCAACCCAATCACTTTTCTTTCCAACCTACCTGATAACATGAGATCTTTCTAAGAGCCTTGATTATATAATATTCCTTCAGCCAGTTTCACGTTACGTTTTAGTGAGAATTATTCCACTTGTAGATGAATTTCTGATGTGTTCATTGGGAACAGTGAGCTCCACATCCTCCTACTTTGCCATCTTGATCTCTCCCAGAATACATTTCATGGTAGATCGAATAATTGCTTGAATTGAATATGTAAACAATAAACCAGGTTCAAAAATGATCCCCTAAAATTGTATCTCTGCTGCTGCTACTGCTGCTAAGTCGCTTCAGTCCTGTCCAACTCTGTGCGACCCCAGAGACGGCAGCCCACCAGGCTCCCCATCCCTGGGATTCTCCAAGCAAGAACACTGGAGTGGGTTGCCATTTCCTTCTCCAATGCATGAATGTGAAAGTGAAAGTGAAGTCATGTCTGACTCTTAGCGACCCCATGGATTGTAGCCCACCAGACTCCTCCGTCCATGGGGTTTTCCAGGCAAGAGTACTGGAGTGGGGTGCCATCTCAAATTACATCAAATCCAAATCTCTATTTGACTAAACTAACAAAATCTTGGATCTGTTTCTCCCTCAAATATGACCCCAAGCCCCAGGAGTACCTGTAGTGATTAACAATCTCTTTAATGCTCTCGATATGCACTGGCGTTACCAGAATGTAAGTGAACCCCTGCAGAGTCAGCAAAGTCCACAGTTGCTGCCATATTACTGGAAGCGCTCCCCTAAGTCCATCCCTACCACTACTCTGGCGGCTACTCTTTGAGTTAGCCTTCTGACTCAGTTGCCCTTTGTCCTTTACCCAGTCATTCTGAAAATTCCTCAGGATCCTCTACAATGGGGGCCATCCTAAATCCCCATTCACTGCAAGTTCTCTACAGTGACACTTCCATATCCTTATTGGTGAGTATTTATCCTGGATCCTAGAGTGCTCAATACCATCTATTATAGGAAATTATAGGCTTCCCTGGTGGATCAGATGGTAAAGAATCCACCTGCAATGTGGGAGACCTGGGTTTGATTCCTGGGTTGGGAAGATCCCTTGGAGAAGGAAATGGCAACCCACTCCAGTATTCTTGCTTGGAGAATCCCTATGGACAGAGGAGCCTGGTAGGCTGCAGTTCACAGGGTCACAGAGTTGGACACAACTCAGCACAGCACAACATGATGTCTGGAAATGTAGAAGAGGTTTTCCCCTTGGCTTGGTGGAGGAAGCTTCCTTGAATTCCATCTTCTGTTTTACATCCCCACAGGAGGCTGAGATGGAATATACACTGGAGGGTCCTTTAAGCAAGATTTAAATGGGAAGAAGGGATGGAAAGAATTAAATTTTTGAGTTGCTACTTCATATAAAGCACTGAAATTATCTCATTTGATTAACCCAATTTAAAGTGGTAAGAGGAGAGAAAAACTGAAAGATGAAATCCAAGATCACAGAGTTAGAAAGTAGTGAGAAAAGAGTGGGGACTAATGATATAAAAGCTATCTCTTAACTGGACAAATAACCCCAAATTTTCAGATCCCTGTCATATGCAAGTGTAATGCCACCTGATAATTTCCTCAGAACTCCATGTTTTCTGAAGTGAGTAGGATGGAGATATGAACAGACAGCAGAAATAGGAAAAATTCAGGGTTCACAGGAGAAGAAGAGGATGCTCTTCCTTTCTACCTCCTCCAGCAAGCAAAGCCCTACTGTTTGTAGCTGGGCAAACAGGGAGAGAAGGCCACTGAAGGCGGGATCTGATGCCTCTGTGTCTATCCCTGGTGTGATATTGTGATTTATAGTAAGAAATGTATATTCATTCTCATTCCTGACACAGGGCTCCTCAAATCCTTTACTAATCATTTAACAAACATTTATGTTACAAACATTTCTGGGACTTTGACATCAGACTGAGAAATGAAACCAAAAGTCTGTTCTCAGCATTGGGAGTGGACCTGAGTAACAAGCAGCAGCTATGTGGTGAAATAAACTTGTTTGTGAATCTGATTTTGAGTTCATGGGATTGCTTTACCCCCTAGTTAATTTATCATTTCCTGAAATCTTATCACATATAGAAAATGTGCTCACGTTGTGAGAATCTAAGGTACATCAGACAAAGACTCTATGATCTCTCCACAGCAGAGCAATAGAGAAGACACAGGCACTGGTTAAAAAAAAAAAAAAACAAAAAACAAACAAAAAAACCTCCACTCATATAGAAATACTCAGGTTCAAAGTAAACACTGAAGGAACACTGCAACTGAAGACACTCTATTTGATATCTCTTGTTCGGACACACTGGACCTTCAAACAAATTATGTGCTGGGGGAGAAAAGAGTTCATAGTTGAATACCTGCTTCATGTCAAGCACTGGGTGGGACTGACCTTTCTCATCTATCCTCATTAATGTTATGTGAGGTAGCTAGTGCTGCTGGAAAATCATTCCACCACTGGACTGTTTCTTAATTAGGTAGCCCCCCACACCTAAATATAGTTAATAACTACTAGATCCTGGACGAACTGAAGCAGCACATGTTTTAGGGCTCAATAAAGGATATATTCTAACATGTCTGTGATAATCAGATTGAGGGTTCAAAAATATTCCCCTAAAATGGTATTTCAAATTATGTCAACTCTAAGTCTCTATTTGACCAAATTAACAAAAAACCTGGATCTGCTTCCCCATTATATCTGACCCCAAACCTGAGAGATATTTTTAGTAATTTGTAATCTCTTCTAAAGTTTTCAATATTCATGAGTGGTACCAGAATGCAACCAAATCCCTTTCAGAGCCAGCAAAATCCACAACTGCTCCTAGTAATATGGGAGCTCTTCCCTAGGTTCATTCTTACCACTTCCATGGTGGACACTCTAAATTAAGCTTCTGACATAATTTCCCTTTGCATTCTTCCTGGCTAGTCTGAAAATCCCTCAGGTTCTTCTGAAATGGGAGCCACTCTATATCCCCAACCACTGTAAATTTTCTACATTTGCTCTTCTAGATTCATATTGATGGATATTTACCCTGGATTCTAATGTATTCAATATCATCAATTATAAAACCTATACTAATGTCTAGAAAGGCATAGTAAGTTCTCCCTTGGCTTGGTGATGGAAGCATCCTTGAATTCCATCTTTTGTTTAACAGTGTGTGAAGGTGAAAGTTAGTCACTCAGTCATGTCCAACTCTTTGCAACCCCATGGACTGTAGCCTTCCAGGCTCCTTTGTCCATGGAATTCTCCAGGCAAGAATACTGGAATAGGTAGCCATTCCCTTCTCCAGGGATCTTCCTGACCCAGGGATTGAACCCAGGACTCCTGCACTGCAAGTGGATTCTTTACTGTCTGAGACACCTTCAGTTTTGCACAATCAGTTTCAGTATCTCCGTCTGAGACTGAGATGGAGTTTACACTGGAGATTCCTTTAAGCAGAACTTAAATGGGAAGAAGAGATGG
>NW_027219051.1:0-2822 GCF_027580195.1 Bos mutus
GTCCTTCGGCCACGTCACTGACGCACGTCGTCAGCGCTCCAGTGCGTGCACGTGAACGGCGTGACGACCGCGTGATCCCATGCCGTCGTGGTGTTCCTATCGCCCTGTCGTCGTGCCATCCGATCAGGCCTTCGGTCACGTCGCCTGACCTCATGCGACGCCGTATCGTGCATGCGTCGTATCATGGCCTCGTGATCGTGTGCCAGTCCCCTGATCAGCGCCTTCATACTGATCGTACCTGATCGTGCTAGCAGACGCGATCGCAGTATCATGCTGCATCGTATCTGCTGATACCCGTGTCGTCGCTCAGTCCGTGATCTGCGATCGCCCGTGATCATCCTGGAGTCGTGTCAGGGCCTGCGAGCTCGTGATTCTGCGGTCATCGCGCATTGCCATCTGACTATTCTGTGTCATCTGACATCAGCTGAGCTCGTGATTCTGCCTGTCACGTGCGTGCCTTGACAGCGTTCACTCTGGCTCTGATCCTGATTGGTGGTGTCTCTCAGCTTTGTACCCCTGGTCCTGTTGTGCCTGGGGCAGCCAACAATCAGGATTGAGAGAGGCTGGGTATTTATATCATCAGAATGTCAGAAAATATAGAGAGCTATAGTGGTGGAAAAATGGTCATTGAGCATCAAACTTCAGCAAAGTTTGCACTCTACATGGCCTTCGATAGCGAGTGCTCACCTGACACCTTCTGTGTCTGCAGCATAGTGAGCTGGTGGGTTCGGCTGATGGAACTCACTGGGTAAGGAGAAGACAGGACTGTGTGGGCGTAGTACTCTTTGACAGAAGCTGAGATGTGTGCAGCCATGATCAGGTGACCAAATGTAACGATCGGTTGGGACCGAGCTATCGGTGCCTGATCGATCCGCATGCGTCTGCGGCTCTCCGCCTGCCAGTGCGTGTCGCTGCCATGATCAGTGCAGCTCGTCGATATCAGTGCCTGTCGAGCGTGATCATGGCGGCACGAGTCACGTGATCAGCGCCTCTCAGTCACGTGATCACGTGCAGTAAACGTGATCGTGAGCGACCACACGGATCACTGCATGCGATCAGGTGGTCAGTTCCCGATCAGCCACCTGATCGTGCGTGCACTCCCTGATCAGGCGCCTGTCGTCAGTCTGCATAAACCGTGATCAGTGACGACCAGCCCGTGATCACCATGCGATCAGGTGGTGAGATTTCTGATCAGCCACTGGTCGTCCGTGCACGTCCTGATCGGCGCCTGTCGGTCGCTGATCGCTGCTGATAAACGATCGGTGCCCGAACAGTGCGTCATCGGTGCATCGCGCGATCGCGTGATCCAGTGCGTAATGGCCGCGCGGATCGGTGGTGCGGTCCCTGATCAGCGCCTGTCGGTCACTGATCATTGCTGATAAACACGTGATCGGTGCGCGATGAGCCATGTGATCGGTGCCTGATCGCCCGTCATCGGTGCATGCGCCATTCGTCATCTGTGCTTGATCAGCCACGCGTGATCAGTGCCTGCTCAGTCACGTGATCAGGACTTGCCAGGCTGCGTGATTCCTGCCCGGCTCATCTGCATGACGGCCTGCCATCAAGGCTGCGTGATTCCTGCGGCTCATCATCTGACAATTGCCATCTGACTGCGTGATTCCTGCCTGGTCACGTGTGATTGTTGCAGTTGAGCGGCATGATTCGTCCTGCTGGGCTCCATGCTTGTGCCTGCTGATTGCGTGGTTGCGTGTCTGCTCAGCTCTTTGGTATCGCCTCCTGGGGTCCCTGTTCGGTGCCACCTGCGAGGCCAGCCTCAGCTGATCCGGGGTATTCGAAGGAGAGATGGTAAAAGCGACTATTTATATACCTAATCCAGAGATGTCAAGAAAAAGAGTATGGGAGGCTCAGTAGGAAGAATTCAGTGGTGGAAAAGGGGCTGGTAGCTTGGTTTTGCGGTAATCAATCAGCGTCAAAGTTTGCACCACTTCGTAGGCCTCAGCGCCCTCTCGAATGGCGGAAGGTGCCTCACCTAGACACCTTCATCCGGGTGGACTCTGAGGCTCGATCCGCATTTGCGTATGCCGAGCCTCCTTCCTCATGACCTTTGTCCAGAGTGGAATGCCTCCCCGGCTCCGGCATGATCAGTGCATGCTCAGTCACGATATCAGTGCCTGCTCCAGCCCGCGTGATCACTGGCGCGGTGGTCGTGATCAGCGCCTCTCAGTCGCGTGATCACCGTATGATAAACGCGTGATCGGTGAGCGACCAGCCACGTGATCACTGCATGCGCGGTCAGGTGGTCAGTTCTGATCAGCCACCTGGATCAGTGCGTGCACAGTCCCATGATCAGCGCCTGTCAGTCACTGATCATTGCCTGATAAACGCGTGATCGGTGCATGATGAGCCATGTGATCAGTGCCTGATCAGCCCCGTCATCAGTGCATGCGCGATCCGTCATCAGTGCATGATAGCCACGTGATCAGTGCATGCTCAGTCACGTGATCTGGACTTGATCAGCCGCGTGATCAGTGCCTGCAGAGTCACGTGATCAGGGCCTGCTGAGCTGCGTGATTCCTGCCGGCTCATCTGCATGACAATTGCCATCTGAGCTGCGTGATTCCTGTCGGCTCATCTGTGACAATTGCCAGCTGAGCTGCGTGATTCCTGCCTGGTCACGTGGCGATTGTGCCAGTTGAGCAGCATGATTCGTCACTGCTGGGCTCCATGCTTCCCGTCATCAGTGCATCTGCGATCGCGTGATCGGTGCGCGATAGCCGCGTGATCAGTGGTGCACAGTCCATGATGAGCGCCTGTCAGTCGCAGTCGTTGCACGATAAACGTGATCAGTGCGCGATGAGCCA
>NW_027219052.1:0-7395 GCF_027580195.1 Bos mutus
GCATGCACAGTCGCGTGATCAGTGCATGATCAGTCGCGTGATCAGTGCATGATCAGCCGCGTGATCAGTGCATGATCAGCCGCGTGATCAGTGCATGATCAGTCACGTGATCAGTGCATGATCAGGCACGTGATCAGTCAGTGCATGATCAGCAGTGCGTGATCAGTGCATGATCAGCCGCGTGATCAGTGCATGATCAGCCGCGTGATCAGTGCATGATCAGCCGCGTGATCAGTGCATGATCATCAGCGTGATCAGTGTGATCAGTGCGTGATCAGTGTCATGATCGTCGTGATCAGTGCGTGATCATCAGTCACGTGATCAGTGCATGATCAGCCACGTGATCAGTGCATGATGTGCATGATCAGTCGTGATCAGTGCATGATCAGCCGCGTGATCAGTGCATGATCAGCCACGTGATCAGTGCATGATCAGCCACGTGATCAGTGCATGATCAGCCACGTGATCAGTGCATGATCAGCCACGTGATCAGTGCATGATCAGCCACGTGATCAGTGCATGATCAGTCGTGCGTGATCAGTGCATGATCAGTGCATGATCCGCGTGATCAGTGCATGATCATCAGTGCGTGCGTGATCAGTGCATGATCAGCCGCGTGATCAGTGCATGATCAGCCCGTGATCAGTGCATGATCAGCCCGCGTGATCAGTGCATCAGCCACGTGATCAGTGCATGATCAGCCGCGTGATCAGTGCATGATCAGCCGCGTGATCAGTGCATGATCAGCCCGCGTGATCAGTGCATGATCAGCCACGTGATCAGTGCATGATCAGCCACGTGATCAGTGCATGATCATGCACGTGATCCGCGTGATCAGTGCATGTGATCGTGATCGTGATCAGTGCGTGATCAGTGCGTGATCAGTGCATGATCAGTGCGTGATCGTGTCAGTGCCCGTCATCAGTGCATGATCATCAGTGCGTGATCAGTGCATGTCAGTCGTGATCAGTGCATGATCAGTTCGTGATCAGTGCATGATCAGTGCACGTGATCAGTGCATGATCAGCCCGCGTGATCAGTGCATGATCAGCCGTGTGATCAGTGTGCATGATCATCCGCGTGATCAGTGCATGATCAGCCGCGTGATCAGTGCATGATCAGTCCGTGATCAGTGCATGATCAGCCACGTGATCAGTGCATGATCAGCCACGTGATCAGTGCATGATCAGTCGCGTGATCAGTGCATGATCAGTCGCGTGATCAGTGCATGATCAGCCGCGTGATCAGTGCATGATCATGTGCGTGATCAGTCATGATGTCGTGATCAGTGCGTGATCAGTGCATGATCATGTCGTGATCCGTGATCAGTGCATGATCAGTCGCGTGATCAGTGCATGATCATCCACGTGATCAGTGCATGATCAGCGTGATCGTGATCGATCAGTGTGCATGATCAGCGTGCGTGATCAGTGCATGATCAGCCGCGTGATCAGTGCATGATCAGCCGCGTGATGAGTGTGTGGATCGAGCGCACGTGACGTGATCAGTGCATGATCAGCCACGTCGTCAGTGCATGAGTGCGTGATCAGTGCATGATCAGCCGCGTGATCAGTGCATGATCAGCCACGTGATCAGTGCATGATCAGTGCGTGATCAGTGCATGATCAGCCCGTGATCAGTGCATGATCAGCCACGTGATCAGTGCATGATCAGTCCGCGTGATCAGTGCATGATCAGCCACGTGATCAGTGCATGATCAGCGTGATCAGTGCATGATCAGCCGCGTGATCAGTGCATGATCAGCCGCGTGATCAGTGCATGATCAGCCCGCGTGATCAGTGCATGATCAGCCACGTGATCAGTGCATGATCAGATCCGCGTGATCAGTGCATGATCAGTCACGTGATCAGTGCATGATCAGCCACGTGATCAGTGCATGATCAGTCCACGTGATCAGTGCATGATCAGTCGCGTGATCAGTGCATGATCATCACGTGATCAGTGCATGATCAGTCGCGTGATCAGTGCATGATCAGCGCGTGATCAGTGCATGATCAGCCGCGTGATCAGTGCATGATCAGTCACGTGCGTGATCAGTGCATGATCAGCCATGATGTGCATGATGCGTGATCAGTGCATGATCAGTGCGTGATCAGTGCATGATCGTGATCGTGATCAGTGCATGATCAGCCCGTGATCAGTGCATGATGATCAGCCGCGTGATCAGTGCATGATCAGCCGCGTGATCAGTGCATGATCAGCCGCGTGATCAGTGCATGATCAGTGCGTGATCAGTGCATGATCAGCCCGTGATCAGTGCATGATCAGCCGCGTGATCAGTGCATGATCAGTCCGCGTGATCAGTGCATGATCAGTCATGCGTGATCAGTGCATGATCAGCCGCGTGATCAGTGCATGATCAGCCCGTGATCAGTGCATGATCAGCCGCGTGATCAGTGCATGATCAGCCCCGTGATCAGTGCATGATCAGCCGCGTGATCAGTGCATGTGATCAGTCGTGATCAGTGCATGATCAGCCATCACGTGATCAGTGCATGATCAGTGCGTGATCAGTGCATGATCAGATCGTGATCAGTGCATGATCAGCCGCGTGATCAGTGCATGATCAGTCACGTGATCAGTGCATGATCAGCCGCGTGATCAGTGCATGATCAGTCACGTGATGTCATGTGATGATCAGTGATCCGTGATCAGTGCATGATCAGCCATGCGTGATCAGTGCATGATCAGTGCGTGATCAGTGCATGATCAGCCCGTGATCAGTGCATGATCAGCCGCGTGATCAGTGCATGATCAGCCGCGTGATCAGTGCATGATCAGGTGCGTGATCAGTGCATGATCAGCCGCGTGATCAGTGCATGATCAGCCGCGTGATCAGTGCATGATCAGCCGCGTGATCAGTGCATGATCAGCCGCGTGATCAGTGCATGATCAGCCGCGTGATCAGTGTGCATGATCAGCCGCGTGATCAGTGCATGATCAGTCGCGTGATCAGTGCATGATCAGCGTGCGTGATCAGTGCATGATCAGTGTGCGTGATCAGTGCATGATCAGTGCGTGATCAGTGCACGTGATCAGTGCGTGATCATCGTGCATGATCAGTGCGCGTGATCAGTGCATGATCAGTGCGTGATCAGTGCGCATCAGCCGCGTGATCAGTGCATGATCAGCCCGTGATCAGTGCATGATCAGCGCGTGATCAGTGCATGATCAGTCGCGTGATCAGTGCATGTGATCATCAGTCCGCGTGATCAGTGCATGATCAGTCGCGTGATCAGTGCATGATCAGCGCGTGATCAGTGCATGATCAGCAGTGCGTGATCAGTGCATGATCAGTGCGTGATCGCGTGATCAGTGCATGATCAGCCGTGATCAGTGTGCATGATCAGGTCAGCGTGATCAGTGCATGATCAGCCACGTGATCAGTGCATGATCAGCCGCGTGATCAGTGCATGATCAGCCACGTGATCAGTGCATGATCATCAGCCGTGATCAGTGCATGATCAGCCGCGTGATCAGTGCATGATCAGCCGTGATGATCAGTGCGTGATCAGTGCAGTGCGTGTCAGCCGCGTGATCAGTGCATGATCAGTCCGCGTGATCAGTGCATGATCAGTCGCGTGATCAGTGCATGATCAGCCGCGTGATCAGTGCATGATCAGTCGCGTGATCAGTGCATGATCAGCCGTGATCAGTGCATGATCAGCGCGTGATCAGTGCATGATCAGCCACGTGATCAGTGCATGATCAGCCACGTGATCAGTGCATGATCAGTCCGCGTGATCAGTGCATGATCAGTGCGTGATCAGTGCGTGATCAGCCCGTGATCAGTGCATGATGATCGTGTCACGTGATCAGTGCATGATCAGCCGCGTGATCAGTGCATGATCAGCCGCGTGATCAGTGCATGATCAGCCGCGTGATCAGTGCATGATCAGCCGCGTGATCAGTGCATGATCAGCCACGTGATCAGTGCATGATCAGTGCGTGATCAGTGCATGATCAGCCAGTGCGTGATCAGTGCATGATCAGCCGCGTGATCAGTGCATGATGATCGCGTGATCAGTGCATGATCAGTCGCGTGATCAGTGCAGTGCATGATCAGTCGCGTGATCAGTGTGATGATCGCGTGATCGTGTGCATGATGATCGCGTGATCAGTGCATGATCAGGTGCGTGATCAGTGCATGATCAGTGCACGTGATCAGTGCATGATCAGCCGCGTGATCAGTGCATGATCAGCCGCGTGATCAGTGCATGATCAGCCACGTGATCAGTGCATGATCAGTCGCGTGATCAGTGTGATCAGTGATCAGTGTGATCAGTGCATCAGTCGCGTGATCAGTGCATGATCGTGTCCGTGATCAGTGCATGATCAGTCGCGTGATGTGCATGATGATCACGTGATCAGTGCATGATCATCCGCGTGATCAGTGATGTGATCAGCGTGCGTGATCGTGCATGATCAGTGATCGTGATCAGTGCATGATCAGCCGCGTGATCAGTGCATGATCAGTCGCGTGATCAGTGCATGATCAGCCGCGTGATCAGTGCATGATCAGCCGCGTGATCAGTGCATGATCAGCCGTGTGATCAGTGCATGATCAGTCGTGATCAGTGTGATCAGTGCATGATCAGTCCGTGTGAGTGTGCATGATCAGTGCGTGTGATCAGCATGCATGATCGTGCGTGATCAGTGCATGATCAGCCGCGTGATCAGTGCATGATCAGCCGCGTGATCAGTGCATGATCAGCCGCGTGATCAGTGCATGATCAGCCCGCGTGATCAGTGCATGATCAGCCGCGTGATCGTGTGCATGTCGCGTGATCAGTGTCGTGATCAGTCGTGATCAGTGTCAGATCGTGATCATGTGCGTGATCAGTGCATGATCAGCCGCGTGATCAGTGCATGATCAGCCGCGTGATCAGTGCATGATCAGTCACGTGATCAGTGCATGCGTGATCGCGTGATCAGTGCATGATCAGCCCGTGATCAGTGCATGTGATCAGCCACGTGATCAGTGCATGATCAGCCGCGTGATCAGTCATCAGTGCATCAGTCCACGTGATCAGTGCATGATCAGTGCGTGATCAGTGCATGATCAGCCGCGTGATCAGTGCATGATCAGTGCGTGATCAGTGTGCATGATCAGCCGCGTGATCAGTGCATGATCAGCCCGCGTGATCAGTGTGCATGATCAGCCGCGTGATCAGTGCATGATCAGCCACGTGATCAGTGCATGATCAGCCCGTGATCAGTGCATGATCAGCCACGTGATCAGTGCATGATCAGCCGCGTGATCAGTGCATGATCAGCCACGTGATCAGTGCATGATCAGTGCCGCGTGATCAGTGCATGATCAGCCGCGTGATCAGTGCATGATCAGCCGCGTGATCAGTGTGCATGATCAGTGCGCGTGATCAGTGCATGATCAGCCACGTGATCAGTGCATGATCAGCCGCGTGATCAGTGCATGATCAGTGCGCGTGATCAGTGCATGATCAGTGCGTGATCAGTGCATGATCAGCCACGTGATCAGTGTGCAGTGCGCGTGATCAGTGCATGATCGTCGTGATCAGTGCATGATCAGCCGCGTGATCAGTGCATGATCAGCCACGTGATCAGTGCATGATCAGGCCGTGTGATCAGTGCATGATCAGTCGCGTGATCAGTGCATGATCAGCCGCGTGATCAGTGCATGATCAGTCCGCGTGATCAGTGCATGATCAGCCGCGTGATCAGTGCATGATCAGCCACGTGATCAGTGCATGATCAGTCGCGTGATCAGTGCATGATCAGCCGCGTGATCAGTGCATGATGATCAGCCGCGTGATCAGTGCATGATCAGTGCGTGATCAGTGCATGATCAGTGCGTGATCAGTGCATGATCAGGTCGCGTGATCAGTGCATGATCAGCCGCGTGATCAGTGCATGATCAGCCGCGTGATCAGTGCATGATCAGTCGCGTGATCAGTGCATGATCAGCCGCGTGATCAGTGCATGATCAGCCGCGTGATCAGTGCATGATCAGTCGCGTGATCAGTGCATGATCAGCCCGTGATCAGTGCATGATGCCACGTGATCATGATCAGCCGTGATCAGCGTGATCAGTCATGATCAGTGCGTGATCAGTGCATGATCAGCCGCGTGATCAGTGCATGATCAGTCCGCGTGATCAGTGCATGATCAGCCGCGTGATCAGTGCATGATCAGTGATCGTGATCAGTGCATGATCAGCCACGTGATCAGTGCATGATCAGCCACGTGATCGTGTGCATGATCAGCCGCGTGATCAGTGTGATCAGCGTGATCAGTGCATGATCAGGTGCGTGATCAGTGTGCATGATCAGCCACGTGATCAGTGCATGATCAGCCGCGTGATCAGTGCATGATCAGTCGTCGTGATCAGTGCATGATCAGTCCGTGATCAGTGCATGATCAGCCGCGTGATCAGTGCATGATCAGCCATCGTGATCAGTGCATGATGATCAGTCACGTGATCAGTGCATGATCAGTCTGATCAGTGCATCAGTGCATGATCGTGATCAGCATGATCAGTGCGTGATCAGTCGTGTGATCCGCGTGTCAGTGATCAGTCGCGTGATCAGTGCATGATCAGCCGCGTGATCAGTGCATGATCAGCCACGTGATCAGTGCATGATCAGTCCGCGTGATCAGTGCATGATCAGCCGCGTGATCAGTGCATGATCAGTCGCGTGATCAGTGCATGATCAGTCGCGTGATCAGTGTGCATGATCAGTCCGCGTGATCAGTGCATGATCAGATCGCGTGATCAGTGCATGATCAGCTGCGTGATCAGTGCATGATCAGCCCGCGTGATCAGTGCATGATCAGCCCCGTGATCAGTGCATGATCAGCCACGTGATCAGTGCATGATCAGCCGCGTGATCAGTGCATGATCAGCCGCGTGATCAGTGCATGATCAGCCGCGTGATCAGTGCATGATCAGTGCGTGATCAGTGCATGATCAGCCGCGTGATCAGTGCATGATCAGCCGCGTGATCAGTGCATGATCAGCCCGCGTGATCAGTGCATGATCAGCCACGTGATCAGTGCATGATCAGTCGCGTGATCAGTGCATGATCAGCCACGTGATCAGTGCATGATCAGCCGCGTGATCAGTGCATGATCAGCCGCGTGATCAGTGCATGATCAGTCACGTGATCAGTGCATGATCAGCCGCGTGATCAGTGCATGATCAGCAGTGCGTGATCAGTGCATGATCAGTCGCGTGATCAGTGCATGATCATCGCGTGATCGCGTGATCGTGTGCGTGATCAGTGCATGATCAGCCGTGATCAGTGCGCGATCCCACGTGATCAGTGCATGATCAGTCACGTAATCAGTGTATGATCAGGCATGTGATCAGTGCATGATCAGTCACATGATCAG
>NW_027219053.1:0-7613 GCF_027580195.1 Bos mutus
GAGGCAATGAACAAAGAGCTGAGTAGGCAGGAATCAGCCAGCAGGCTATAATCATGGAACTCAGCTGTGAGGAATCATGCTGCTCAGCTGGCAATAATTAAGCAGCTGAGCAGGCAGGAATTATGCAGCACAGCTGGTAATTGTCAAGCAGATGACAGGCAGGAATCGTGCAGCTCAGCTGGCAATTGTCAAGCAAATGAGCAGACAGTAATCACGCAGCTCAGCAGGCCCTGATCACGTGACTGAGCATGCACTGTTCACGTGGCTGATCATGCACTGAGCACGTGGCTGATCATACACTGCACACCTAAGTGATCATGCACTGATCACGTGGCTATCATGCACGGATCACGTGGCTGATCATACACTGTTCACGTGTCTGACCATGCACTGAGCACGTGGCTGATCATACACTGCACACCTAAGTTATCATGCACTGATCACCTGGCTATCATGCACTGATCACGTGGCTGAACAGGCACTGTTCACGTGGTTGATCACACACCTGTCATGTGACTGATCATGCACTGATCACGTGGCACTCATGCACTGATCACGTGGCTGATCATACTTTCTTCTCAGGTAACTGATCACGCACATCACGTGGCTATCATGCACTGCACACGTGGCTGGTCAGGCAATGATGACGTAGCTACCATATACTGGTCACGTGACTGATCATGCACAGATCACATAAATGATCATTCACTGTTCACGTGACTGATCATGTACTGATCACGTAAATGATCATGCACTGATCACGTGACTGATCATGCACTGATCACGTGACTGATCATGCACTGATCACCTGACTGACCATGCACTGATCACGTGACTGATCATGCACTGATGAGTTGGCTATCATGCACTGATTACTTGGCTGATCATACACTGATCACGTGACTGATAATGCACTGATCATCTGCCTATCATGCACTCATTACCTGGCTATTGTGCACTGATCACGTGGTTGATCATACACTGATCACGAGACTGATCTTCCACTGATCACGTGGCTGACCATACACTGCTCACGTAGCTGATCATGCAGTGATCACGTGTCTATCATGCAGTGCTCACGTGTCTGATCCTGCAATGATCACGTAGCTAACATGTACTGGTCACGTGACTGATCATGCCCTGATCACGTAATTGATCATTCACTGATCACGTGGCTGATCATACCCTGATCGCGTGACTGATCATGCACTGTTCATGAGACTGATCATGCACTGATCACGTGGCTATCATGCACTGTTCACGTGGCTGATCATGCAATGATCACGTGGCTATCATGCACTGATCACGTGGCTATCATGCACAGATCACGTGGCTGATCATGCAATGATCACGTAGCTACCATGTACTGGTCACGTGACTGATCATGTACTGATCACGTGGCTTATCATGAACTGATCACGTGGCTATCATGCACTGCTCACGTGGCTGATCATGCAATGTTCACGCAGCTACCATGTACTGGTCACATGACTGATCATGCACTGATCACGTACTTGATCATGCACTGATCACCTGGCTTATCATGCATTGATCATGTGACTCATCATGTGCTGATCATGTTTGGTGTCATACACTGATCATGTGCCTCTGGAGGCAATGAACACGGAGCTGAGTAGGCAGGCAATCAGTCAGCAGGCAATAATCATGGAACTCAGCTCTGAGAAATCATGCTGCTCAGCTGGCAATAATCAAGTAGATGAGCAGGCAGGAATTACGCCAGCACAGGTGGCAAATGTCAAGGAGATGACAGGCAGGAATCGTGCAGCTCAGCTGGCAATTGTCAAGCAGATGAGCAGACAGTAATCACGCAGCTCAGCAGGCCCTGATCACGTGACTGAGCATGCACTGTTCACGTGGATGATCACACACCTATCACGTGACTGATCATGCACTGATCACGTGGCTCTCATGCACTGATCACGTGATTGCGGATGCACTGATCACGTATGTATGCACTGATCACGTGGCTATCATGTACTGATGACGTGGCTTATCATGCACTGATCATGTGACTGATCATGCACTGATCACGTAGCTATCTTGCACTGATCAATTGTCTGATCATACACTCATCACGGGACTGATCATGCACTGATCACGGCGCTATCATGCATTGATTACATGACTCCACATGCACTGATCACGTGGATGATCATAAACTGATCACGTGACTGATCATGCACTGATCACGTGACTGATCATGCACTGATCAGTTGGCTATCATGCACAGATTACTTGTCTGATCATACACTGATCACGTGACTGATAATGCACTGATCATCTGGCTATCATGCACTCATTACCTGGCTATCGTGCACTGATCACGTGGTTGATCATACACTGATCACGAGACTGATCATGCACTGATCACATCTATATCATGCACTGATCACATGACTGCCCATGCACTGATCACGCGGATGATCATACACTGATCATGTGACAGATCATGCAGTGATCACGTGGCTATCATGCACTTTTCACGTGGCTGATCATACTCTGCTCCTGAAACTGATCATGCACTGATCACGTGGCTATCATGCACTGCTCACGTGGCTGATCATACTCAGCTCCTGAAACTGATCATGCACTGATCACGTGGCTATCATGCACTGAACATGTGACTGATCATGCACTGATCACGTAGCTATCTTGCACTGATCAATTGTCTGATCATACACTCATCACCGGACTGATCATGCACTGATCACGGCGCTATCATGCATTGATTACATGACTCAACATGCACTGATCACCTGCCTGATCATACACTGATCACGTGACTGATCATGCACTGATGAGTTGGCTATCATGCACTGATTACTTGGCTGATCATACACTGATCACGTGACTGATAATGCACTGATCATCTGCCTATCGCACTCATTACCTGGCTATCCTGCACTGATTACGTGGTTGATCATACACTGATCACGAGACTGATCTTGCACTGATCACGTCTGTATCATGCACTGATCACCTGACTGCCCATGCACTGATCACGTGGATAAAGATACACTGATCTTGTGACAGATCATGCAGTGATCATGCACTGCTCACGTGGCTGATCATGCAATGATCACGAGCTACCATGTACTGGTCCCGTGGTGTGATCATGCACTGATCACGTAATTGATCATACACTGATCAGGTGACTTATCATGCACTGTTCACATGACTGATCATGCACTGATCACGTGACTGATCATGCACTGATCTCGTTGCTATCATGCACGGCTCGCGTGGCTGATCATGCAATGATCACCCAGCTACCATGTACTGGTCACGTGACTGATCATGCACTGATCACGTAATTGGTCATGCACTGATCACGTGACTTATCATACACTGATCACGTGACTGATCATGCACTGATCACGTAATTGTTCATGCACTGATCACATGGCTGATCATCCACTAATCACGTGACTGGTCATGCACTGATCACGTGGCTGATCATGCACTGATCACGTGACTGATCATGCACACATCACGTGGCTATCATGCACTGCTCACGTGGCTGGTCATGCAATGATCACGAGCTGACAATATACTGGTCACGTGATTGATCATGCACAGATCACGTAAATGATCATGCACTGTTCCCGTGACTGATCATGTACTGATCACGTGACTGAGCATGCACTGATCACCTGGATATCATGCTCTCCTCACGTGGGTGATCATGCAATGATCACGAGCAACCATGTACTGGTCACCTGACTGATCATGCACTGATCATGTAATTGATCCAACACTGATCACGTGGCTCATCATGCACTGATCACGTGACTGTTCACGCACTGATCACTTGACTGATCATGCACTGATCTCGTGGCTATAATGCCCTGAATACGAGGCTGATCATACACTTTTCACGTGCCTGGTCATGCACAGATCACGTGACTAATCATGAACTGATCACGTGGCTATAATTCACTGATCACGTGAATATCATGCACTGATTACGTGCCTGTCAGGCACAGATCACGTGACTAATCATGAACTGATCACGTAGGTATCATGCACGGAACACGTGGCTGATCATGCACTGATCACCTGTCTATCATGCAGTGCTCACGTGGCTGATGATACACTGATCACCTGCCTGATCAGCGCGCACAGATCACGTGACTAATCATGAACTAATCACGTAGCTATCATGCACTGATCACCTGGCTGATCATGCACTGATCACGTGGCTATCAGGATCACGTGGCTGATCATGCACTGATCACCTGTCTATCATGCAGTGCTCACGTGGCTGATCCTGCAATGATCACGTAGCTGAATCATCATGTACTGGTCACGTGACTGATCACGCAATGTTAACGTCAATTGATCATGCACTGATCACGTGACTGATCGCGTACTGATCACGTGATTGATCATGCACTGATCACGTCTGATCATGCACTGATCACGTGGCTGATGATACAATGTTCACATAGCTACCATGTACTGGTCACATGACTGATCATGCACTGATCACGTAATTGATCATGCACTGATCAAGTGGCTGATCATACACTGATCACTTGACTGATCATGCACTGTTCACGAGACTGATCATGCACTGATGACGTGGATATCATGCACTGATCACGTGTTTGATCATACACTGTTCACGTGTCTGACCATGCACTGCTCACGTGGCTTATCATACACTGTTCACGAACTGATCATGCACTGATCACGTGGATATCATGCACTGATCACGTGGCTGAACATGCAGTGTGTACGTGGCTTATCACACACCTGTCACGTGACTGATCATGCACTGATCACGTGGCACTCATGCACTGATCACGTGGCTGATCATACACTGCTCACGAACTGATCATGCACACATCACGTGGCTATCATGCAATTCTCACCTGGCTGGTCATGCAATGTTCACGTAGCTACCACATACTGGTCACGTGACTGATCATGCACAGAATACATAAATGATCATGCACTGTTCACGTGACTGATCCTGTACTGATCACGTGACTGATCATGCACTGATCACGTGGGTATCATGCACTGCTCACGTGGCTGATCATGCAATGATCACCTAGCAACCATGTACTTGTCACGTGACTGATCATGCACTGATCACGTAATTAATACTGCACTGATCACCTGACTCATCACACACTGATCACGTGGCTGATCACACACGTATCACGTGACTGATCATGCACTGATCACGTGGCTATCATGCACTGATCACGTGGCTATCAGGCACTGATCACGTGGCTGATCATGCAATGATCACGTAGCTTCCATGTACTGGTCACGTGACTGATCTTGCACTGATCACGTAATTGATCATGCACTGATCACGTGGCTGATCATGCACTGAACACGTGACTGATCATGCACTGATCACGTGACTGATCATGCACTGATCACCTGGTTTATCATGCATTCATCATGTGACTGATCATGTGCTGATCATGTTTGGTGTCACACACTGATCATGTGCATCTGGAGGCAATGAACAAAGAGCTGAGTAGGCAGGAATCAGTCAGCAGGCATAATCATGGAACTCAGCTCTGAGAAGTCATGCTGCTCAGCTGGCAATAATCAAGTAGATGAGCAGGCAGGAATGACGAGCACAGGTGGCAATTGTCAAGGAGATGACAGGCAGGAATCGCACAGCTCAGCTGGCAATTGTCAAGCAGATGAGCAGACAGAAATCACGCAGCTCAGCAGGCCCTGATCACGTGACTGAGAATGCACTGTTCACGCCGCTGATCACACACCTATCACGTGAATGATCATGCACTGATCACGTGGCTCTCATGCACTGATCACGTGATTGCGCATGCACTGATCACGAATTGTATGCACTGCTCACGTGGCTATCATGCACTGATGACGTGGCTGATCATGCACTGATCATGTGACTGATCATGCACTGATCACGAGCTATCTTGCACTGATCACTTGGCTGATCATACACTCATCACGGGACTGATCGCGCACTGATTACGCCGCTATCATGCATTGACTACATGACGCCACATGCACTGATCACGTGGATGATCATGCACTGATCACGTGACTGACCGCACTGATCACGTGACTGATTATGCACTGATCACGTGGCTGATCATGCACTGATCACGTGGCTATCAGGCACTGCTCACGTGGCTGATCATGCAATGATCACGAGCTACCATGTACTGGTCACGTGACTGATCATGCACTGATCACGTAATTGATCATGCACTGATCATGTGGCTGATCATGCACTGATCACGTGGCTGATCATACACTGATCACGTGACTGATTATGCACTGATCACGTGACTGATCATGCCCTGATCACGTGGCTATCTGCGCACTGATCACATGGATGGTCATACTGATCACGTGGCTCGATCATGCACTGATCACGTGGCTGATCATGCACAGATCACGTGGCTACCATGCACTGATCACGTGGCTGGTCATGCAAAGTTCACGTAGCTACCATATACTGGTCACGTGACTGATCATGCTCAGATCACGAAATGACCATACACTGTTCAGTTGACTGATCGTGTACTGACACGTGACTGATCATGCACTGATCACGTGGCTATCATGCACACCTCACGTGGCTGATCATACAATGATCACGTAGCTACCATGTACTGGTTATGTGACTGATCATGCACTGATCACGTAATTGATCATGCACTGATCACGAGCTGATCATGCACTGAACAAGTAAATAATCATGCACTAATCACGTGACTGATCATGCACTGATCACGTGGCTATCATGCACTGCTACCTTGGCTGATCATGCAATGATCACGCAGCTACCATGTACTGGTCACGTGACTGATCATGCACTGATGACTTAATTGATCATGCACTGATCACGTGGCTGATCATGCACTGAACAAGTAAATAATCATGCACTGATCACGTGACTGATCATGCACTGATCACGTGGCTATCATGCACTGCTCACGTGGCTGATCATGCAATGATCACCTAGCAACCATGTACTTGTCACGTGACTGATCATGCACTGATCACGTAATTAATACTGCACTGATCACCTGACTCATCACACACTGATCACGTGGCTGATCACACGTATCACGTGACTGATCATGCACTGATCACGTGGCTATCATGCACTGATCACGTGGCTATCAGGCACTGATCACGTGGCTGATCATGCAATGATCACGTAGCTTCCATGTACTGGTCACGTGACTGATCTTGCACTGATCACGTGGCTGATCATGCACTGAACACGTGACTGATCATGCACTGATCACGTGACTGATCATGCACTGATCACCTGGCTTATCATGCATTCATCATGTGACTGATCATGTGCTGATCATGTTTGGTGTCACACACTGATCATGTGCATCTGGAGGCAATGAACAAAGAGCTGAGTAGGCAGGAATCAGTCAGCAGGCAATAATCATGGAACTCAGCTCTGAGAAGTCATGCTGCTCAGCTGGCAATAATCAAGTAGATGAGCAGGCAGGAATGACGCAGCACAGGTGGCAATTGTCAAGGAGATGACAGGCAGGAATCGTACAGCTCAGCTGGCAAATTGTCAAGCAGATGAGCAGACAGAAATCACGCAG
>NW_027219054.1:0-3182 GCF_027580195.1 Bos mutus
CACAGTCAAGCAGATGAACAGGCAGGTGTCGCGCGGCTCAGCTGGCGATTATGAAGCAGATGAGCAGGCAGGTGTCGCGAGGCTCAGCTGCTTGATTATCAAGCAGATGAGCAGGCAGGTGTCGCTAGACTCAGCTGGCGATTATCAAAAAGATGAGCAGGCAGGTATCGCGCGGCTCAGCTGTCGATTATCAAAAAGATGAGCAGGCAGGTGCGCGGCTCAGCTGGCCATTATCAAGCAGATGAGCAGGCAGGTGTCACGCTGGGCTCAGCTGTCACCTCATCAATCAGATGAGCAGGCAGGTGTCGCGTGGCTCAGCTGGCGATTATCAAGCAGATGAGCAGGCAGGTGTCGCGCTGCTCAGCTGGCGATTATCAACCGAATGAGCAGGCAGGTGTCGCGCGCTCGGCTTTCGATTATCAAACAGATGAGCAGGCAGGTGTCGCGGCGGCTCATCTGGCGATTATCAATCAGATGAGCAGGCAGGTGTCGCAGTGGCTCAGCTGGCGTTATCGCAGATGAACAGGCAGGTGTCTCGCCTCAGCTTGAGATTACCAAGCAGATTAGGAGGCAGGTGTCAGGGGGCTCAGGTGGCGCATTTTCAAGCAGATGAACAGGAGGGTGTCGGGTGGCTCAGCTTGCGTTATCAGCAGATGAGCAGGCAGGTGTCACGCTGCTCGGTTGGCGATTATCAAGCAGATGAAGCAGGCGGGTGTCGCGGGCTCTGCCTGTCGACATCACAGAAAAAGGAGGCAGGTGTCGCGGCTCGGCTGTCGATTATCAAGCAGATGAACAGGCAGGCG
The DNA here is from genome assembly GCF_027580195.1 of Bos mutus. Taxonomy (NCBI): domain Eukaryota; kingdom Metazoa; phylum Chordata; class Mammalia; order Artiodactyla; family Bovidae; genus Bos; species Bos mutus. The sequence continues at coordinate 804 of NW_027219054.1, forward strand.
TCGCGAGCAAGGGACCGTCACGTCGCAGGCGGCTCAGCTGGCCACAGTCAAGCAGATGTGAGCAGGCAGCAGGTCGCGCGGATCAGCATGCGATTATCCAGCGAATGAGCAGGCAGGTGTGTCAAGGGGCTCAGCTGGCGATTATCAAAAAGATGAGCAGGCAGGTGTCATGCTCGGCATCAGATGAGCAGGCGGTGTGGCGATTATCAAGCAGATGAGCAGAGGCAGGTGTCACGCGGCTCAGCTGGCGATTATCAAGCAGATGAGCAGGCAGGTGTCGCGTGGCTCAGCTGGCGATTATCAAGCAGATGAGCAGGCAGGTGTCGCGCGGCTCAGCTGGCGATATATCAAGCAGATGAGCAGGCAGGTGTTGCGCGGCTCAGCTGGCGATTATCAAGCAGATGAGCAGGCAGGTGTCCACGAAGGCTCAGCTGGCGATTATCAACAGATGAGCAGGCAGGTGTCGCGGCTCAGCTGGCGATTATCAAGCAGATGAGCAGGCAGGTGTCGCGTGGCTCAGCTGGCGATTATCAAGCAGATGAGCAGGCAGGTGTCCCGCGGCTCAGCTGGCGATTATCAAGCAGATGAGCAGGCAGGTGTCGCGTGGCTCAGCTGGCGATTATGAAGCAGATGAGCAGGCAGGTGTCACGTGGCTCAGCTGTACAGTCAAGCAGATGAACAGGCAGGTGTCAGCAGCTCAGCTGTCGATTATCAAGCAGATGAGCAGGCAGGTGTCGCGTCAGGCTCAGCTGTCAATATATCAATCAGATGAGCAGGCAGGTGTCGCCCGGCTCAGCTGCTGGCGATTATCAAGCAGATGAGCAGGCAGGTGTCACCGGCTCAGCTGGCGATTTTCAAGCAGATGAGCAGGCAGGTGTTGGGGCTCAGCTGGCGATTATCAAGCAGATGAACAGGCAGGTGTCGCAGCGGCTCAGCTGTCGATTATCAAGCAGATGAGCAGGCAGGTGTCGATCGGGCTCAGCTGGCGATTATCAAGCAGATGAGCAGGCAGGTGTCGCGGCTCAGTTGGCGATTATCAAGCAGATGAACAGGCAGGTGTCGACGTGGCTCAGCTGGCGATTATCAAGCAGATGAGCAGGCAGGTGTCAGCGGCTCCCAGCTGGCGATTATTCGGCAGATGGCAGGCAGGTGTCGCAGCGGCTCAGCTAATTATCAAAAAGATGAGCAGGCAGGTGTCAGCGTGGCTCAGTTGGCCATTATCAAAGCAGATGAGCAGGCAGGTGTCGTACGGCTCAGCTGGCGATTACCAAGCAGATGAGCAGGCAGGTGTCAGCGTGGCTCGCCTATCAATTATCAAACAGATGAGCAGGCAGGTGTCGCAGCGGCTCAGCTGGCGATTATCAAACAGATGAGCAGGCAGGTGTCGCGCGGCTCAGCTGGCGAGTATCAGGCAGATGAGCAGGCAGGTGTCGCGTGGCTCTACTGATTATCAAGCAGATGAGCAGGCAGGTGTCGCGGCTCAGCTGGCGATTATAAGCAGATGAACGGGCAGGTGGCAGCTCAGCGCGGCTGTGAGTATCGGCAGATGGGCAGGCAGGTGGTGCGGCTCACCTGGCGGTATCAAGCAGATGAAGCAGGCAGGTGTCGCGGGCTCAGCTGTCGATTATCAGGCAGATGAGCAGGCAGATGTCCGCTGCGGCTCAGCTGGCGTTATCAATCAGATGAGCAGGCAGGTGTCGCGAGCTCAGCTGTCGATTATCAGAAGCAGATGAGCAGGCAGATGTCGGCTCAGCTGGCGATTATCAAGCAGATGACCAGGAAGGTGTCGGCGCGTCGGCTGGCGATTATCAAGCAGATGTGCAGGCGGCTGTGCGGCGGCTCAGCTGGCGATTATCAAGCAGATGAACAGGCAGGTGTCAGCGTCTCCAGCTGGCCACAGTCAAGCAGAAGAGCAGGCAGGAGGATATCTAGGCTCAGCTGGCGGTTATCAAGCAGATAAGCAGGCAGGTGACAGGGTTCGGTTTTGATTATCAAGCAGATGAGCAGGCAGGTGTCGGGGCTCAGCTAGTGATTATTAAGCAGATATGAGCAGGCAGTGTCGCCGAGCTCAGCTGGCGTATATCAAGCAGCTGAGCAGGGCGGGTATTAGCGCGGCTCAGCTGCCGATTATCAAAAGGAATGGGCAGGCGGGTGTGTGCTTGTCAGCTATCGATAATCAAACAGATGAGCAGGCAGGTTTTATGGGCTCAGCTGTCGATTATCAACAGATGATCAGGCAGGTGTCGCGCGCGGCTCAGCTGGCGATTATCAAGCAGATAGGCAGGCGGGTGTCAGCTCACCTGTCGATTATCAAGCAGAAGAGCAGGCAGAGTGTCGCAGCAGCTCAGCTGTCGATTATCAAACGAATGAGCAGGCAGG
>NW_027219055.1:0-4498 GCF_027580195.1 Bos mutus
AGCCAGCTGGGCTCACGACACCTGCCCGCTCATCTGCGATAACGCCAGCTGGGCCCACGACACCTGTCTCTCATCTGCGTAATCGCCAGCTGAGCCACGCGACACCTGCTTGCTCATCTGCGATAATCGCCAGCTGAGGGCAACACCTGCCGCTCATCTGCGATAATCGCCAGCTGAGCCTCTTCACCTGCCGCTCATCTGCTGATAATGCGCCAGCTGAGGCGCGCGGCGCCTGCCCGCTCATCTGCCTGATATGGAGCCATATGGGCAGCGCCAACTTTCTCACCGCTCATCTGTGATAATGCGCCAGCTGAGCCTGGCGGTACTGCCACGGCTCATCTACTTGATAATGCCAGCTGAGCCAGGTGACACCTGTCGCTCATCTGATTGATGTCGCCAGTTGAGCCTTCGCGACACCTGTCGCTCATCTGCCTGATAATCAACACTCATCTCTGGCGCTCATCTGCCTGAGATGAGCGGCGGTGAACACCTGCCAGCTCTGTCTGCTGGCATAATCGCTAGCTGAGCCTTCGCGATACCTGCCCGCTCATCTGCTGATAATCGCCAGCTGAGCGGTGACACCTGCCGCTCATCTGCTTGATAATCGCCCGCTGAGCTGGGCAGACACCTGCCCGCTCATCTGCCTGATAATCGCCAGCTGAGCCATGTGTCACCTGCCCGTTCATCTGCCTGATAATCGTCAGTTGAGCCCAACGACACCTGCCCGCTCATCTGCTTGATAATCGCCAGCCGAGCCAATACCACTGCTGCCCGGCCATCTGCTTGATAATCGCCAGCTTAGCCGTGACAATGCCCGCTCATCTGCCTGATAATCGCCAGCTGAGCGGGTGACGCATAACCTGTGCGTTCATTTGCCTGATAACGCCAGCTGAGCGGGTGATACTGTCGGCTCATCACCTGCCCGCCATGCCATTGCTTTTGATAATCGCTAGCTGAGCGCTCATGATCCGCCGCGCGGGTGATCTGCTTGATAATCGCCAGCTGAGCGCGTCGCCCGCACATCTGTTTGATAACTGCCACCTGGTTTCCATCTGCTTGATAATCTTGAGGAATCGAGCTTTCATGCTTGACACCTACCCGCCATCTGCTTGATAATCGCCAGCTGAGACGCTGACACCTTCGCCCGCTCATCTGCTTGAAAATCGCGTACCTGAGCCTCACGCGATACCTCCGCGCCATTCTTGATAATCGGCAGCTGAGCTGCGAACACCTGCCCGCCATTCGCTTGATAATCGTAGCAGCTGAGCCGGTCCTGCTTGAAAATCGCCTTCCCTCATCTGCCCGCCATCTTGATAATCGCCAGCTGAGCCTTCGGAATATTCCGCCCGCTCATTCGGCCCGATAATCGCCAGCTGAGCTTCACGCTGGCACCTGTCCGCCATCTGCCTGATATCGCCAGCTTAGGCAGGTGACACTCTGTCCGCTCATCTGCCTGATAATACCCAGCTGAGCCGCGTGACACCTGCCGCTCATCTGCTTGATAATCGCCAGTTGAGCGTGCGACACATGCCCGCTCATCTGCCTGATAATCGCCAGCTGAGCATGACACCTGTCCGCTCATCTGGCTGATAATCCCCAGCTGAGTCATTCGACACCTGCCCTCATCTGCTCTGATAATCGCCAGCTGAGCTACACGACACCTGCCTGCCATCTGCCTGATAACGCGTTGAGCCAGGTGACACCTGTCCGCCATCTGCCTGATAACGCCAGGTGAGCTTACGTTATTTTGCCGCCCATCTGTTTGATAACGCCAGCTGAGCCTCCTCGCGACACCTGCCCGCCATCTGCTTGATAATGGCCAGCTGAGCCACGCGATACCTGCCCGCTCATCTGTTTGATAATCGCCAGCTTAGCCGGGTGACACCTGTCCGCTCATCTGCTTGATAATCGCCAGCTGGAGCCACGCGACACCTGTTTGCTCATCTGCTTGATAAACGCCAGCTGGGGCCCGCGACACCTGCCCGGCTCATCTGCTTGATAATCGCCAGCCGAGCCTCTCGCGACCCTGCCCACTCATCTGCCTGATAATCGCAGGGTGAGCCGCCCCGGGTACCCGCCCTCTCATCTGCCTGATAATCGCCAGCTTATCCAGGTGATACCTGTCCGCTCATCTGCCTGATAACGCCAGCTGAGCCATCGACCTGCCCGCTCATCTGCCTGATAATCGCCAGCTGAGCCGCCATGAAAACCTGCCCACTCATCTGCTTGATAATCTGCCAGCTGAGGCTCGGCGACTGACACCTGCCGCTCATCTTCGCGATAATCGCCATCTGAGCCTCGTGACCCTGCCCGTTCATCTGCCTGATAATCGCCAGCTTAGCCGGTGATGTCCGCTCATCTGCTGATAATCCCAGCGGGCCGGCGCGCACCTGTCTGCTCATTCGCTCGATAATCGCCAGCCAGCCACGGTGAGCATAACCGCCCGCTCATCTGACTGATAATGCGCCATTTGAGCCGCAGACACCTGCCCGCTCATCTGCCTGATATGCCAGCCAAACCGCGCCACCTCGCTGATATCTGCTTTTGATAATCGCCAGCTGAGCCGCTTCACACCTGCCCGCTCATCTGCTTGATAATCGCCAGCTGAGCCCAGGTGACGCCTGCCCGCTCATCTGCCTGATAATCGCCAGTTGAGTCACATAATACCTGCCCGTTCATCTGCTTGATAATCGCCAGCTTAGTCACCGACACCTGTCCGCACATCTGCCTGATAATCGCCAGCTGAGCCTTCGTGACACCTGCCTGCTCATCTGCTCCGATAATCGCCAGGAGTGCCAGGCGGACAGCCGTCCGCTCATCTGCCTGATAAAGGCCAGCTGAGCCAATGCTAAACCCGCTTGCTCATCTGCTTGGATAATCGCTAGTTGAGCCCCGCGACACCCGCCCGCTCATCTGCTTGATAATCGCCAGCGGAGCGGGCAAGGGACACCCGCTCGCTCATCTGCCTGATAATCGCCAGCTGAGCTTCGCCGACACCGGGCCCGGGCTAATCTTCTTGATAATCGCCAGCTGAGCGGCAATACCTTCCGCGCCATCTGCTTTGATAATCGCCAGCTGAGCCTTGCGACACCTGCCCGCTCATCTGCTTCGATAATGATGAGATCAGCCCCTACGACACCATCTGCTTGAGAATCCATCTTAGCTTGATACACCTGTCTCATCTGCCTGATAGCCAGCTGGCCAGCGTCACATCTGCCTGCTCATCTGCTTGATAATCGCCAGCTGAGCCGCCACTGGCCACCCTGCCCGCTCATCTGCCTGATAATGCCAGCGCTTATCCTCGAGACACCTGCTCGCCATCTGTCTGATAATCGCCAGCGAGCTTGGGCGACACCTGTCCTGCTCATCTGCCTGATAATCGCCAGCTGGAGCCTTCGCCGACACCCGCTCGATCATTGCCTGATAATCGCCAGCCGAGCCTCGCCTGCCCGCTCATCTGCTTGATAATCGCCAGGTGAGCCTATCGACACCTGCCCGCCATTCTGCTTGATAATCGCCAGCTGGAGCCTCGCGACACCTGTTTGCTCATCTGCTTGATAACGCCAGCTGAGCCTTCGGTGACACTCTGCCCTCATCTGCCTGATAATCGCCAGCTGAGGCGGGTGACACCTGCCCGCCATCATCTGCCTGATAATCGCCAGCTGAGGCGCGACACCTGCCGCTCATCTGCCTGATAATCGCCAGCTGAGTATCGCGACACCTGCCCGTCATCCGCCGGATAATCGCCAGCTGAGCTGGCGACACCCGCCAGCTTACTGCTTGATAACGCCAGCTGAGTCACGGACACCTGTCCGCCATCTGCGAGCTCGCAGCTGAGCCACTACCTGCCTCGCTTCATCTGCATGACATCGCCAGCTGAAGCCGGTGTGACACCTGCTCGCCATCTGCCTGATAATCGCGCAGTTTAGCCAGGTGACACCTGTCTTGCTCATCTGCCTGATAATCGCCAAAGGAGCTTCTGGCGCGTCACCTGCCCGCTCATTCGCTGATAACGCTAGCTGAGCCCCAGCCACACCCGCCCGCCATCTGCCTGATAATCGCCAGCTAAACTGGGTGACATCTGTCCGCTCATCTTCCTGAATGTCGCCAGCTGAGGCCACGCAGCACCTGCTTGCTCATCTGCTGATAATCGGCAGCTGGGCCGCGACACCTGCCGCTCATCTTCTTGATAATTGCCAGCTGAGCCTCGCGCACCTGCCCCTCATCTGCTTGATAATCGCCAGCTGAGCCTCGCGACACCTTCCGCTCATCTGCCTGATAATCGCCAGGTGAGCGGCGCGGTAACTGCTCGCTCAGCTGCCTGATAATCGTCAGCTAGCCAGGTGACACCTGTCCGCTCATCTGCCTGATAATGCGCCAGCTGGCCATTCGTAACCTGCGGCTCATCTGCCTGATAATGGCCAGCTGAGCCTCGCGAGCCTGCCGCTCATTGCTGATAATTGCCAGCTGAGCAGCGCGACACCTGCTCGCTCATCTG
>NW_027219056.1:0-19144 GCF_027580195.1 Bos mutus
TGACTGCTCATGTGTTGATCAGGTAGCTCTCCTCACGGATCATGTGCCTCAGCAGGCAAGAATCAAGCAGCTGAGCAGGCATGAATCCTCGCGGCCAAGCTGGCGATTATCAAGCAGATGAGCAAGCATGAATCATGCGGCCCAACTGGCGATTATCAAGCAGCTGAGCAGGCGCTAATCCGTAACTCAGCAGGCACTGATCACGTGGCTGTCATGCGGTGATCAGGTGAGTGAGAGGTGCTGATCATGTGACTGCTCATGTGCTGATCAGGAGCTCTCAACACGGATCATGTGCCTCAGCAGGCAAACAATTAAGCAGCTGAGCAGGCATGAATCCTGCATCCCAATGGCGATTATCAAGCAGCTGAGCAGGCATGAATCCTGAGGCCCAGCTGGCGATTATCAAGCAGATGAGCAGGCATGAATCCTGAGGCCCAGCTGGCGATTATCAAGCAGATGACCTGCTGGCCCAGCTGGCGATAATTAAGCAGATGAGCAGGCATGAATCATGCGGCACAGCTGGCGATTATCAAGCAGATGAGCAGGCATGAATCATGCGGCCCAGCTGGCGATTATCAAGCAGATGAGCAGGCATGCATCCTGCGGCTCAGCTGGCAATTATCAAGCAGCTGAGCAGGCGCTAATCCCCTAACTCTGCAGGCACTGATCACGTGGCTGTCATGCAATGATCAGGTGACTGAGAGGTGCTGATCACGTGACTGCTTATGTGCTGATCAGGTAGCTCTCCTGCACGGATCATGTGCCTCAGCAGGCAAGAATCAAGCAGCTGAGCAGGCATGAATCCTGCGGCCCAGCTGGCGGTTATCAAGCAGATGAGCAGCCATGAATCCTGCTGCTCAGCTGGCGAGTATCAAGCAGCTGAGCAGGCGCTAATCCCGTAACTCAGCAGGAACTGATCACGTGGCTGTCATGCAGTGATCAGGTGACTGAGAGGCGCTGATCATGTGACTGCTCATGTGCTGATCAGGGAGCTCTCCAACACGGATCATGTGCCTCAGCAGGCAAGAATCAAGCAGCTGAGAAGGCATGAATCCTGCGGCCCAGCTGGTGATTATCAAGCAGCTGAGCAGGCATGAATCCTGCGGCCCAGCTGGCGATTATCAAGCAGATGAGCAGGCATGAATCCTGCGGCCCAGCTGGCGATTATGAAGCAGATGAGCAGGCATGAATCCTGCGGCCCAGCTGGCGATTATCAAGCAGCTGAGCAGGCATGAATCATGCGGCCCAGCTGGCGATTATCAAGCAGATGAGCAGGCATGAATCCTGTGGCTCAGCTGGCGATTATCAAGCAGATGAGCAGGCATGAATCCTGCGGCCCAGCTGGCGATTATCAAGCAGCTGAGCAGGCATGAATCCTGCGGCCCAGCTGGCGATTATCAAGCAGATGAGCAGGCATGAATCATGCGGCCCAGCTGGTGATTATCAAGCAGATGAGCAGGCATGAATCATGCGGCCCAATGGCGATTATTCAAGCAGCTGAGAAGGCATGAATTCTGCGGCCAGCTGGCAATTATCAAGCAGATGAGCAGGAATGAATCATGCGGCCCAGCTGGCAATTATCAAGCAGATGAGCAGGGATGAATCATGCAGCCAAGCTGGCGATTATCAAGCAGATGAGCAGGCATGAATCATGCGGCCCAGCTGGCGATTATCAAGCAGCTGAGCATGTATGAATCCTGCGGCCCAGCTGGCGGTTATCAAGCAGATGAGCAGCCATGAATCCTGCGGCCCAGCTGGCGATTATCAAGCAGATGAGCAGCCATGAATCCTGCGGCCCAGCGGGCGATTATCAAGCAGCTGAGCAGGCGCTAATCCCGTAACTCAGCAGGCACTTATCACGTGGCTGTCAGGCGTGATCAGGTGACTGAGAGGCGCTGATCATGTGACTGCTCATGTGCTGATCCGGTAGCTCTCCTGCACGGATGATGTGCCTCAGCAGGCAAGAATCAAGCAGCTGAGCAGGCATGAATCATGCGGCCCAGCTGGCGATTATCAAGCAGCTGAGCAGGCATGAATCCTGCGGCCCAGCTGGCGATTATCAAGCAGATGAGCAATAATGAAATCTGCTGGCCCAGCTGGCGATTATCAAGCAGCTGAGCAGGCATGAATCCTGCGCCCAGCTGGCGATTATCAAGCAGCTGAGCAGCTGGCGATTATCCTGCAGATGAGCAGGCATGCATCCTGCGGCTGGCGATTATCAAGCAGCTGAGCAGGCGCTAATCCCGTAACTGCAGGCACTGATGGCGTGATTATCAAGCAGATGATCAGGTGGCTGAAGAGGCGCTGATCATGTGCGATTATCAAGCAGATGAGCAGGCATGAATCATGGCCCAGCAGGCGATTATCAAGCAGATGAGCAGGCATGAATCCTGCGGCCCAGCTGGCGATTATCAAGCAGATGAGCAGGCATGAATCCTGCGGCTCAGCTGGCGATTATCAAGCAGCTGAGCAGGGCATAATCCCGTAACTCAGCAGGAACTGATCACGTGGCTGTCATGCCTGTGATCAGGTGACTGAGGCGCTGATCATGTGACTGCTCATGTGCTGATCAGGATGAGCTCTCCTGCACGGATCATGTGCCTCAGCAGGCAAGAATCAAGCAGATGAGCAGGCATGAATCCTGCGGCCCAGCTGGCGATTATCAAGCAGATGAGCAGGCATGAATCCTGCGGCCCAGCTGGCGATTATCAAGCAGCTGAGCAGGCGAATAATGCCCAGCTGGCGATTATCAAGCACTGAGCAGGCATGGCTGCGGCCCAGCTGGCGTTATCAGGTGACTGAGCAGGCATGATCATGTGACCCAGCTGGTGCTGATCAGGCAGATGAGCAGGCACGGATCATGTGCCCAGCTGGCGATTATCAAGCAGCTGAGCAGGCATGAATCCTGCGGCCCAGCTGGCGATTATCAAGCAGATGAGCAGGCATGAATCCTGCGGCCCAGCTGGCGATTATCAAGCAGATGAGCAGGCATGAAATCATCTGCTGGCCCAGCTGGCGATTATCAAGCAGATGAGCAGGCATGAATCATGCGGCAGCCCAGCTGGCGATTATCAAGCAGATGAGCAGGCATGAATCATGCGGCCCAGCTGGCGATTATCAAGCAGATGAGCAGGCATGAATCCTGCGGCTCAGCTGGCGATTATCAAGCAGCTGAGCAGGCGCTAATCCTGTAACTCAGCTGGCACTGATCACGTGGCTGTCAGGCATGATCAGGTGACTGAGCTGGCGCTGATCATGTGACTGCTCATGTGCTGATCAGGTGAGGCCAGCTCTCCTCACGGATGAGCATGTGCCTCAGCAGGCTGGCGAATCAAGCAGCTGAGCAGGCATGAATCCTGCGGCCCAGCTGGCGATTATCAAGCAGATGAGCAGCCATGAATCCTGCGGCTCAGCTGGCGATTATCAAGCAGCTGAGCAGGCGCTAATCCCGTAACTCAGCAGGCACTGATCACGTGGCTGTCATGCAGTGATCAGGTGACTGAGAGGCGCTGATCATGTGACTGCTCATGTGCTGATCAGGGAGCTCTCCAACACGGATCATGTGCCTCAGCAGGCAAGAATCAAGCAGCTGAGCAGGCATGAATCCTGCGGCCCAGCTGGTGATTATCAAGCAGCTGAGCAGGCATGAATCCTGTGGCCCAGCTGGCGATTATCAGCTGGCGCAGATGAGCAGGCATGAATCCTGCGGCCCAGCTGGCGATTATCCAGCTGAGCGCATTATCAGCTGGCGATTATCAGCAGATGAGCAGGCATGAATCATGCGGCCCAGCTGGCGATTATCAAGCAGATGAGCAGGCATGAATCCTGTGGCTCAGCTGCGCGATTATCAAGTAGATGAGCAGGCATGAATCATGCGGCCCAGCTGGCGATTATCAAGCAGCTGAGCAGGCATGAATCCTGCGGCCCAGCTGGCGATTATCAAGCAGATGAGCAGGCATGAATCATGCGGCCCAGCTGGCGATTATCAAGCAGATGAGCAGGCATGAATCATGCGGCCCAATGGCGATTATTCAAGCAGCTGAGAAGGCATGAATTCTGCGGCCAGCTGGCAATTATCAAGCAGATGAGCAGGAATGAATCATGCGGCCCAGCTGGCAATTATCAAGCAGATGAGCAGGCATGAATCATGCAGCCAAGCTGGCGATTATCAAGCAGATGAGCAGGCATGAATCATGCGGCCCAGCTAGCGATTATCAAGCAGCTGAGCATGTATGAATCCTGCGGCCCAGCTGGCGGTTATCAAGCAGATGAGCAGCCATGAATCCTGCGGCCCAGCTGGCGATTATCAAGCAGATGAGCAGCCATGAATCCTGCGGCCCAGCGGGCGATTATCAAGCAGCTGAGCAGGCGCTAATCCCGTAACTCAGCAGGCACTTATCACGTGCCTTTCAAGCCGTGATCAGGTGACTGAGAGGCGCTGATCATGTGACTGCTCATGTGCTGATCCGGTAGCTCTCCTGCACGGATGATGTGCCTCAGCAGGCAAGAATCAAGCAGCTGAGCAGGCATGAATCATGCGGCCCAATGGCGATTATCAAGCAGCTGAGAAGGCATGAAACCTGCGGCCCAACTGGCGTTTATCAAGCAGATGAGCAATAATGAAATCTGCTGCCCAGCGGGCGATTATCAAGCAGCTGAGCAGGCATGAATCCTGCGGCCCAGCTGGCGATTATCAAGCAGATGAGCAGGCATGAATCCTGCGGCCCAGCTGGCGATTATCAAGCAGATGAGCAGGCATGCATCCTGCGGCTCAGCGGGCGATTATGAAGCAGCTGAGCAGGCGCTAATCCCGTAACTCAGCAGGCACTGATCACGTGGCTGTCAAGCCATGATCAGGTGACTGAGAGGCGCTGATCATGTGACTGCTCATGTGCTGATCAGGTAGCTCTCCTGCACGGATCATGTGCCTCAGCAGGCAAGAATCAAGCAGCTGAGCAGGCATGAATCCTGCGGCCCAGCTGGCGATTATCAAGCAGATGAGCAGCCATGAATCCTGCGGCTCTGCTGGCGATTATCAAGCAGCTGAGCAGGCGCTAATCCCGTAACTCAGCAGGAACTGATCACGTGGCTGTCATGCAGTGATCAGGTGACTGAGAGGCGCTGATCATGTGACTGCTCATGTGCTGATCAGGGAGCTCTCCAACACGGATCATGTGCCTCAGCAGGCAAGAATCAAGCAGCTGAGAAGGCATGAATCCTGCGGCCCAGCTGGTGATTATCAAGCAGCTGAGCACGCATGAATCCTGGGGCCCAGCAGGCGATTATCAAGCAGCTGAGCAGGCATGAATCCTGCGGCCCAGCTGGCGATTATCAAGCAGCTGAGCAGGCATGAATCCCTGCGCCCAGCTGGCGATTATCAAGCTGATGAGCAGGCATGAATCACTGAGGCCCAGCTGGCGATTATTCAGCAGATGAGCAGGCATGAATCATGCGGCCCAGCTGGCGATTATCAAGCAGCTGAGCAGGCATGAATCCTGCGGCCCAGCTGGCGATTATCAAGCAGCTGAGCAGGCATGAATCCTGCGGCCCAGCTGGCGATTATCAAGCAGATGAGCAGGCATGAATCCTGCGGCCCAGCTGGCGATTATCAAGCAGATGAGCAGGCATGAATCATGCGGCCCAGCTGGCGATTATCAAGCAGCTGAGCAGGCATGAATCCTGCGGCCCAGCTGGCGATTATCAAGCAGATGAGCAGGCATGCATCCTGTCGCTCAGCTGGCGATTATCAAGCAGCTGAGCAGGCGCTAATCCTGTAACTCCGCAGGCACTGATCACGTGGCTGTCATGCCGTGATCAGGTGACTGATAGGCGCTGATCATGTGACTGCTCATGTGTTGATCAGGTAGCTCTCCTCACGGATCATGTGCCTCAGCAGGCAAGAATCAAACAGCTGAGCAGGCATGAATCCTGGGGCCCAGCTGGCGATTATCAAGCAGCATGAGCAGGCATGAATGGCGATTATCCCAGCTGGCGATTATCAAGCAGATGAGCAGGCATGAATCATGCGGCCCAGCTGGCGATTATCAAGCAGATGAGCAGGCATGAATCATGCGGCCCAGCTGGCGATTATCAAGCAGATGAGCAGGCATGAATCGGATGCGGCCCAGCTGGCGATTATCAAGCAGATGAGCAGGCATGAATCCTGCGGCCCAGCTGGCGATTATCAAGCAGATGAGCAGGCATGAATCCTGCGGCCCAGCTGGCGATTATCAAGCAGATGAGCAGGCATGAATCCTGCGGCCCAGCTGGCGATTATCAAGCAGATGAGCAGGGCTAATCATGCGCCAATCTGGCATGCTGATCAGCTGGCGATTATCAAGCAGGTGACTGCAGGCGCTGATCCTGACTGCCCAGCTGGCGATTATCAAGCAGATGAGCAGGCATGAATCATGTGCCCAGCTGGCGATTATCAAGCAGCTGAGCAGGCATGAATCCTGTGGCCCAGCTGGCGATTATCAAGCAGATGAGCAGGCATGAATCCTGATCACGTGGCCCAGCTGTGCTGAGAGGCGCTTATCAAGCAGATGAGCAGGCATGAATCCTGCGGCCCAGCTGGCGATTATCAAGCAGCTGAGCAGGCATGAATCCTGCGGCCCAGCTGGCGATTATCAAGCAGATGAGCAGGCATGAATCATGCGGCCCAGCTGGCGATTATCAAGCAGATGAGCAGGCATGAATCCTGCGGCCCAGCTGGCGATTATCAAGCAGCTGAGCAGGCATGAATCATGCCCAGCTGGCGATTATCAAGCAGATGAGCAGCGCATGAATCATGCAGCCCAGCTGGCGATTATCAAGCAGATGAGCAGGCATGAATCCTGTGGCCCAGCTGGCGATTATCAAGCAGATGAGCAGGCATGAATCCTGCGGCCCAGCTGGCGATTATCAAGCAGATGAGCAGGCATGAATCATGCGGCCCAGCTGGCGATTATCAAGCAGATGAGCAGGCATGAATCCTGCGGCCCAGCTGGCGATTATCAAGCAGATGAGCAGGCATGAATCCTGCGGCCCAGCTGGCGATTATCAAGCAGATGAGCAGGCATGAATCCTGCGGCCCAGCTGGCGATTATCAAGCAGATGAGCAGGCATGAATCATGCGGCCCAGCTGGCGATTATCAAGCAGCTGAGCAGGCATGAATCCGTGCGGCTCAGCTGGCGATTAGGCATGATCACGTGAGCTGGCAGATGAGCAGGCATGAAGGTGCTGATCAGGCTGACTGCTCAGCTGGCGATTATCAAGCAGATGAGCAGGCATGAATCATGCGGCCCAGCTGGCGATTATCAAGCAGATGAGCAGGCATGAATCCTGCGGCCCAGCTGGCGATTATCAAGCAGATGAGCAGGCATGAATCCTGCGGCCCAGCTGGCGATTATCAAGCAGATGAGCAGGCATGAATCCTGCGCCCAGCTGGCGATTATCAAGCATGATGAGCAGCCATGAATCATCTGCAGCCAGCTGGCGATTATCAAGCAGATGAGCAGCCATGAATCCTGTGGCCCAGCTGGCGATTATCAAGCAGATGAGCAGGCATGAATCATGTGCCCAGCTGGCGATTATCAAGCAGATGAGCAGGCATGAATCATGCGGCCCAGCTGGCGATTATCAAGCAGATGAGCAGGCATGAATCCTGCGGCCCAGCTGGCGATTATCAAGCAGCTGAGCAGCAGGCATGAATCCTGGGGCCCAGCTGGCGATTATCAAGCAGCTGAGCAGGCATGAATCCTGCGGCCCAGCTGGCGATTATCAAGCAGATGAGCAGGCATGAATCCTGCGGCCCAGCTGGCGATTATCAAGCAGATGAGCAGGCATGAATCATGCGGCCCAGCTGGCGATTATCAAGCAGATGAGCAGGCATGAATCCTGCGGCCCAGCTGGCGATTATCAAGCAGATGAGCAGGCATGAATCCTGCGGCCCAGCTGGCGATTATCAAGCAGATGAGCAGGCATGAAATCCTGCGGCCCAGCTGGCGATTATCAAGCAGATGAGCAGGCATGAATCCTGCGGCCCAGCTGGCGATTATCAAGCAGATGAGCAGGCATGAATCATGCGGCCCAGCTGGCGATTATCAAGCAGATGAGCAGGCATGAATCCTGCGGCCCAGCTGGCGATTATCAAGCAGCTGAGCAGGCGCTAATCCCCGTAGCTCAGCAGGCACTGATCACGTGGCTGTCATGCAGTGATCAGGTGACTGATCAGGCGCTGATCATGTGACTGCTCTGGCGATTGATCAGGCAGCTCTCCAGGCACGGATCATGTGCCTCAGCAGGCAAGAATCAAGCAGCTGAGCAGGCATGAATCCTGCGGCCCAGCTGGCGATTATCAAGCAGATGAGCAGGCATGAATCCTGCGGCCCAGCTGGCGATTATCAAGCAGATGAGCAGGCATGAATCCTGCGGCCCAGCTGGCGATTATCAAGCAGATGAGCAGGCATGAATCCTGTGCCCAGCTGGCGATTATCAAGCAGCTGAGCAGGCATGAATCATGCGGCCCAGCTGGCGATTATCAAGCAGATGAGCAGGCATGAATCCTGCGGCCCAGCTGGCGATTATCAAGCAGATGAGCAGGCATGAATCCTGCGGCCAGCTGGCGATTATCAAGCAGCTGAGCAGGCATGAATCATGCGGCCCAGCTGGCGATTATCAAGCAGATGAGCAGGCATGAAATGCGGCCCAGCTGGCGATTATCGCAGATGAGCGATTATCATGCAGATGATTATCAAGCAGATGAACAGGAATGAATCATGCGGCCCAGCTGGCGATTATCAAGCAGATGAGCAGGCATGAATCATGCGGCCCAGCTGGCGATTATCAAGCAGATGAGCAGGCATGAATCCTGCGGCCCAGCTGGCGATTATCAAGCAGATGAGCAGGCATGAATCTGCGGCCCAGCTGGCGATTATCAAGCAGATGAGCAGGCATGAATCATGCGGCCCAGCTGGCGATTATCAAGCAGATGAGCAGGCATGAATCCTGCGGCCCAGCTGGCGATTATCAAGCAGATGAGCAGGCATGAATCCTGCGGCCCAGCTGGCGATTATCAAGCAGCTGAGCAGGCATGAATCCATGCCCAGCTGGCAGCTGGCAGATGATCAGGCATGCAGATGAGCAGGCATGAATCATGCAGCCAGCTGGCGAATCAATGGCATCTGGCGATTATCAAGCAGCTGAGCAGGGCATGAATCCTGCGGCAGGCTGGCGATTATCAAGCAGCTGAGCAGGCATCAGGCTGCATGCCCGATCAAGCAGCTGAGCAGGAGCTAATCCTGTAACTCAGCAGGATTGATCACGTGGCTGCATGGCGGTGATCAGGTGACTGAGCAGGCATGAATGTGACTGCTCCTGCTGGCGATTATCAGCAGGCAAAATGAGCAGCTGAGAAGGAATCCTGCGGCCCAGCTGGCGATTATCAAGCAGATGAGCAGGCATGAATCCTGCGGCCCAGCTGGCGATTATCAAGCAGCTGAGCAGGCATGAATCCTGCGGCCCAGCTGGCGATTATCAAGCAGATGAGCAGGCATGAATCCTGCGGCCCAGCTGGCGATTATCAAGCAGATGAGCAGGCATGAATCCTGCGGCCCAGCTGGCGATTATCAAGCAGATGAGCAGGCATCATCCTGCGGCCCAGCTGGCGATTATCAAGCAGATGAGCAGGCATGAATCCCTGCGGCCCAGCTGGCGATTATCAAGCAGATGAGCAGGCATGAATCCTGCGGCCCAGCTGGCGATTATCAAGCAGATGAGCAGGCATGAATCATGCGGCCCAGCTGGCGATTATCAAGCAGCTGAGCAGGCATGAATCCCTGCGGCCCAGCTGGCGATTATCAAGCAGATGAGCAGGCATGAATCATGCGGCCCAGCTGGCGATTATCAAGCAGATGAGCAGGCATGAATCATGCGGCCCAGCTGGCGATTATCAAGCAGATGAGCAGGCATGAATCATGCGGCCCAGCTGGCGATTATCAAGCAGCTGAGCAGGCATGAATCATGCGGCCCAGCTGGCGATTATCAAGCAGATGATGAGCATGAAGGCATGAATCAAGCAGATGAGCAGGCATGAAGCCAGGCGATTATCAAGCAGATGAGCAGGCATGAATCATGCGGCCCAGCTGGCGATTATCAAGCAGATGAGCAGGCATGAATCATGCGGCCCATGAATGGTGATTATCAAGCAGCTGAGCAGGAATGAATCATGCAGGCCCAGCCAGCTGGCGTTTATCAAGCAGATGAGCAGCCATGAATTCTGCTGCCCAGTGGCGATTATCAGCAGCTGAGCAGGCATGAATCCAGGCACGGATCCTGCGGCCCAGCTGGCGATTATCAAGCAGATGAGCAGGCATGAATCCTGCGGCCCAGCTGGCGATTATCAAGCAGATGAGCAGGCATGCATCCTGCGGCTCAGCTGGCGATTATGAAGCAGCTGAGCAGGCGCTAATCCCGTAACTCAGCAGGCACTGATCACGTGGCTGTCAAGCCATGATCAGGTGACTGAGAGGCGCTGATCATGTTCCTGCTCATGTGTGCTGATCAGGTAGCTCTCCTGCACGGATCATGTGCCTCAGCAGGCAAGAATCAAGCAGATGACCAGCCATGAATCCTGGGGCCCAGTGGGCGATTATCAAGCAGCTGAGCAGGCATGAATCCTGCGGCACAGCTGGCGATTATCAAGCAGATGAGCAGGCATGAATCATGCGGCCCAGCTGGCGATTATGAAGCAGATGATCAGGCATGAATCCGGCGTGCCCAGCTGGCGATTATCAAGCAGCTGAGCAGGCATGAATCCTGCGGCCCAGCTGGCGATTATCAAGCAGATGAGCAGGCATGAATCATGCGGCCCAGCTGGCGATTATCAAGCAGATGAGCAGGCATGAATCATGCGGCCCAGCTGGCGATTATCAAGCAGATGAGCAGGCATGAATCCTGCGGCTCAGCTGGCAATTATCAAGCAGCTGAGCAGGCGCTAATCCCCTAACTCTGCAGGCACTGATCACGTGGCTGTCATGCAATGATCAGGTGACTGAGAGGCGCTGATCACGTGACTGCTTATGTGCTGATCAGGTAGCTCCTGCACGGATCATGTGCCTCAGCAGGCAAGAATCAAGCAGCTGAGCAGGCATGAATCCTGCGGCCCAGCTGGCGGTTATCAAGCAGATGAGCAGCCATGAATCCTGCTGCTCAGCTGGCGAGTATCAAGCAGCTGAGCAGGCGCTAATCCCGTAACTCAGCAGGAACTGATCACGTGGCTGTCATGCAGTGATCAGGTGACTGAGAGGCGCTGATCATGTGACTGCTCATGTGCTGATCAGGAGCTCTCAACACGGATCATGTGCCTCAGCAGGCAAGAATCAAGCAGCTGAGAAGGCATGAATCCTGCGGCCCAGCTGGTGATTATCAAGCAGCTGAGCAGGCATGAATCCTGCGGCCCAGCTGGCGATTATCAAGCAGATGAGCAGGCATGAATCCTGCGGCCCAGCTGGCAATTATCAAGCAGATGAGCAGGCATGCATCCTGCGGCCCAGAGGGCGATTATCAAGCAGATGAGCAGGCATGAATCATGCGGCCCAGCTGGCGATTATCTAGCAGATGAGCAGGCATGCATCCTGTGGCTCAGCTGGCGATTATCAAGCAGATGAGCAGGCATGAATCATGCGGCCCAGCTTGTGATTATCAAGCAGCTGAGCAGGCATGAATCCTGCGGCCCAGCTGGCGATTATCAAGTAGATGAGCAGGCATGAATCATGCGGCCCAGCTTGTGATTATCAAGCAGATGAGCAGGCATGAATCATGCGGCCAGCTGGCGATTATTCAAGCAGATGAGCAGGCATGAATCATGCGGCCCAGCTGGCAATTATCAAGCAGATGAGCAGGCATGAATCATGCGGCCCAGCTGGCAATTATCAAGCAGATGAGCAGGCATGAATTGCAGCCCAGCTGGCGATTATCAAGCAGATGAGCAGGCATGAATCATGCAGCCCAGCTGGCGATTATCAAGCAGCTGAGCAGCCATGAATCCTGCGCGGCCCAGCTGGCGGTTATCAAGCAGATGAGCAGCCATGAATCCTGCGGCCCAGCTGGCGATTATCAAGCAGATGAGCAGCCATGAATCCTGCGGCCCAGCTGGCGATTATCAAGCAGCTGAGCAGGCGCTAATCCGTAACTCAGCAGGCACTTATCACGTGCCTGTCAAGCCGTGATCAGGTGACTGAGAGGCGCTGATCATGTGACTGCTCATGTGCTGATCCGCAGCTCTCCTGCACGGATGATGTGCCTCAGCAGGCAAGAATCAAGCAGCTGAGCAGGCATGAATCATGCGGCCCAATGGCGATTATCAAGCAGCTGAGAAGGCATGAAACCCCGCGCCCAGCTGGCGTTTATCAAGCAGATGAGCAATAATGAAATCTGCTGCCCAGCGGGCGATTATCAAGCAGCTGAGCAGGCATGAATCCTGCGGCCCAGCTGGCGATTATCAAGCAGATGAGCAGGCATGAATCCTGCGGCCCAGCTGGCGATTATCAAGCAGATGAGCAGGCATGCATCCCTGCGGCTCAGCGGGCGATTATGAAGCAGCTGAGCAGGCGCTAATCCCGTAACTCAGCAGGCACTGATCACGTGGCTGTCAAGCCATGATCAGGTGACTGAGAGGCGCTGATCATGTGACTGCTCATGTGCTGATCAGGTAGCTCTCCTGCACGGATCATGTGCCTCAGCAGGCAAGAATCAAGCAGCTGAGCAGGCATGAATCCTGCGGCCCAGCTGGCGATTATCAAGCAGATGAGCAGCCATGAATCCTGCGGCTCAGCTGGCGATTATCAAGCAGCTGAGCAGGCATGCTAATCCGCCCAGCTCAGCAGGAACTGATCACGTGGCTGTCATGCAGTGATCAGGTGACTGAGAGGCGCTGATCATGTGATCTGCTCATGTGCGATTATGATCAGGAGCTCTCCAACACGGATCATGTGCCTCAGCAGGCAAGAATCAAGCAGCTGAGCAGGCATGAATCCTGCGGCCCAGCTGGTGATTATCAAGCAGCTGAGCAGGCATGAATCCTGGGCCCAGCTGGCGATTATCAAGCAGATGAGCAGGCATGAATCCTGCGGCCCAGCTGGCGATTATCAAGCAGATGAGCAGGCATGAATCATGCGGCCCAGCTGGCGATTATCAAGCAGCTGAGCAGGCATGAATCCTGCGGCCCAGCTGGCGATTATCAAGCAGATGAGCAGGCATGAATCCTGCGGCCCAGCTGGCGATTATCAAGCAGATGAGCAGGCATGAATCATGCGGCCCAGCTGGCGTCATTATCAGGTGAGCAGATGAGCAGGCATGAATCATCACGGATCGGCCCAGCTGGCGATTATCAAGCAGATGAGCAGGCATGAATCATGCGGCCCAGCTGGCGATTATCAAGCAGATGAGCAGGCATGAATCATGCGGCCCAGCTGGCGATTATCAAGCAGCTGAGCAGGCGCTAATCCCGTAACTCAGCAGGCACTGATCACGTGGCTGAGCAGGCAGTGATCAGGTGACTGAGAGGTGCTGATCATGTGACTGCTCATGTGCTGATCAGCTCTCCAACACGGATCATGCGCCTCAGCAGGCGATTATGCAGCTGAGCAGGCAAGAATCCTGCGGCCCAGCTGGCGAGCAGATGAGCAGGCATGAATCCTGCGGCCCAGCTGGCGATTATCAGATGAGCAGGCATGAATGAGCCAGGCGATTATCAAGCAGATGAGCAGGCATGAATCATGCGGCCAAGCTGGCGATTATCAGCAGATGAGCAGGCATGAATCATGTGGCCCAGCTGGCGATTATCAAGCAGATGTACAGGCATGAAGGCGGCCCAGCTGGCGATTATCAAGCAGATGAGCAGGCATGAATCATGCGGCCCAGCTGGCGATTATCTAGCAGAAGAGCAGGCATCCATCCTGTGGCTCAGCTGGCGATTATCAAGCAGATGAGCAGGCGCTAATCACGTAACTCAGCAGGCACTGATCACGTGGCTGTCATGCAGTGATCAGGTGACTGAGAGGCGCTGATCATGTGACTGCTCATGTGCTGATCAGGAAGCTCTCCTGCACGGATCATGTGCCTCAGCAGGCAAGAATCAAGCAGCGGAGCAGGCATGAATCCTGCGGCCCAGCTGGCGATTATCAAGCAGATGAGCAGGCATGAATCCTGCGGCCCAGCTGGCGATTATCAAGCAGATGAGCAGGCATGAATCCTGCGGCCCAGCTGGCGATTATCAAGCAGATGAGCAGGCATGAATCCTGCGGCCCAGCTGGCGATTATCAAGCAGATGAGCAGGCATGAATCATGCAGCCCAGCTGGCAATTATCAGCAGATGAGCAGGCATGAATCCTGCGGCCCAGCTGGCGATTATCAAGCAGATGAGCAGGCATGAATCCTGCTGCCCAGCTGGCGATTATCAAGCAGATGAGCAGGCATGAATCATGCGGCCCAGCTGGCGATTATCAAGCAGATGAGCAGGCATGAATCATGCGGCCCAGCTGGCGATTATCAAGCAGATTAGCAGGCATGAATCATGCGGCCCAGCTGGCGATAATCAAGCAGATGAGCAGGCATGAATCATGCGGCCCAGCTGGCGATTATCAAGCAGATGAGCAGGCATGAATCCTGCGGCCCAGCTGGCGATTATCAAGCAGCTGAGCAGGCATGAATCCTGCGGCCCAGCTGGCGATTATCAAGCAGATGAGCAGGCATGAATCATGCGGCCCAGCTGGCGATTATCAAGCAGATGAGCAGCCATGAATCCTGCGGCCCAGCTGGCGATTATCAAGCAGCTGAGCAGGCATGAATCCTGCGGCCCAGCTGGCGATTATCAAGCAGATGAGCAGGCATGAATCCTGCGGCCCAGCTGGCGATTATCAAGCAGATGAGCAGGCATGAATCCTGCGGCCCAGCTGGCGATTATCAAGCAGATGAGCAGGCATGAATCCTGCGGCCCAGCTGGCGATTATCAAGCAGATGAGCAGGCATGAATCATGCGGCCCAGCTGGCGATTATCAAGCAGATGAGCAGGCATGAATCCTGCGGCCCAGCTGGCGATTATCAAGCAGATGAGCAGGCATGAATCCCTGCGGCCCAGCTGGCGATTATCAAGCAGATGAGCAGCCATGAATCCTGCGGCCCAGCTGGCGATTATCAAGCAGATGAGCAGGCATGAATCATGCGGCCCAGCTGGCGATTATCAAGCAGATGAGCAGGCATGAATCATGCGGCCCAGCTGGCGATTATCAAGCAGCTGAGCAGGCATGAATCCTGCGGCCCAGCTGGCGATTATCAAGCAGATGAGCAGGCATGAGAGGCGCTGCCCAGCTGGCGATTATCAAGCAGATGAGCAGGCATGAATCATGTGCCCAGCAGGCGATTATCAAGCAGATGAGCAGGCATGAATCATGCGGCCCAGCTGGCGATTATCAAGCAGCTGAGCAGGCATGAATCCTGCGGCCCAGCTGGCGATTATCAAGCAGATGAGCAGGCATGAATCCTGCGGCCCAGGTGGCGATTATCAAGCAGATGAGCAGGAATGAAATCCTGCGGCCCAGCTGGCGATTATCAAGCAGATGAGCAGCCATGAATCATGCTGCCCAGCTGGCGATTATCAAGCAGATGAGCAGGCATGAATCCTGCGGCCCAGCGGGCGATTATCAAGCAGCTGAGCAGGCATGAATCATGCGGCCCAGTTGGCGATTATCAAGCAGCTGAGCAGGCGCTAATCCCGTAACTCAGCAGGAACTGATCACGTGGCTGTCATGCAGTGATCAGGTGACTGAGAGGCGCTGATCATGTGACTGCCCATGTGCTGATCAGGGAGCTCTCCAACACGGATCATGTGCCTCAGCAGGCAAGAATCAAGCAGCTGAGAAGGCATGAATCCTGCGGCCCAGCTGGTGATTATCAAGCAGCTGAGCACGCATGAATCCTGCGGCCCAGCTGGCGATTATCAAGCAGATGAGCAGGCATGAATCCTGCGGCCAGCTGGCGATTATCAAGCAGATGAGCAGGCATGAATCCTGCCACCCAGCGGGCGATTATCAAGCACCTGAGCAGGCATGAATCATGCTGCCCAGCTGGCGATTATCTAGCAGAAGAGCAGGCATCCATCCTGTGGCTCAGCTGGCGATTATCAAGCAGCTGAGCAGGCGCTAATCCCGTAACTCAGCAGGCACTGATCACGTGGCTGTCATGCAGTGATCAGGTGACTGACAGGTGCTGATCATGTGAATGCTCATGTGCTGATCAGGTAGCTCTCCTGCACGGATCATGTGCCTCAGCAGGCAAGTATCAAGCAGCTGAGCAGGCATGAATCCTGCGGCCCAGCTGGCGATTATCAAGCAGATGAGCAGGCATGAATTATGCGGCCCAGCTGGCGATTATCAAGCAGATGAGCAGGCATGAATCATGCGGCCCAGCTGGCGATTATCAGATGAGCAGGCATGAGCAGGCAGCTGGCGATTATCAAGAAGATGAGCAGGCATGAATCATGCGGCCCAGCTGGCGATTATCAAGCAGATGAGCAGGCATGAATCCTGCGGCCCAGCTGGCGATTATCAAGCAGATGAGCAGATGAGCAGGCATGAATCCTGAGCAGGCGCCCAGCTGGCGATTATCAAGCAGATGAGCAGGCATGAATCATGCGGCCCAGCTGGCGATTATGAAGCAGATGAGCAGGCATGAATCATGCGGCCCAGCTGGCGATTATCAAGCAGATGAGCAGCCATGAAACCTGGGGCCCAGCGGGCGATTATCAAGCAGCTGAGCAGGCATGAATCCTGCGGCCCAACTGGCGATTATCAAGCAGATGAGCAGGCATGAATCATGCGGCCCAGCTGGCGATTATCAAGCAGATGAGCAGCCATGAATCCTGAGGCCCAGCTGGCGATTATCAAGCAGCTGAGCAGGCATGAATCCTGCGGCCCAGCTGGCGATTATCAAGCAGATGAGCAGCCATGAATCATGCGCCCCAGCTGGTGATTATCAAGCAGATGAGCAGGCATGCATCCTGCCGCTCAGCTGGCGATATCAAGCAGCTGAGCAGGCGCTAATCCTGTAACTCCGCAGGCATTGATCACGTGGCTGTCATGCAGTGATCAGGTGACTGAGAGGCGCTGATTATGTGACTGCTCATGTGCTGATCAGGGAGCTCTCCAACACGGATTATGTGCCTCAGCAGGCAAAAATCAAGCAGCTGAGAAGGCATGAATCCTGCGGCCCAGCTGGTGATTATCAAGCAGCTGAGCAGGCATGAATCCTGCGGCCCAGCTGGCGATTATCAAGCAGCTGAGCAGGCATGAATCCTGCCTCCAGCTTACGATTATCAAGCAGATGAGCAGGCATGAATCCTGCGGCCCAGAGGGCGATTATCAAGCAGATGAGCAGGCATGAATCATGCGGCCCAGCTGGCGATTATCTAGCAGATGAGCAGGCATGCATCCTGTGGCTCAGCTGGCGATTATCAAGTAGATGAACAGGCATGAATCATGCGGCCCAGCTTGTGATTATCAAGCAGCTGAGCAGGCATGAATCCTGCGGCCCAGCTGGCGACTATCAAGTAGATGAGCAGGCATGAATCATGCGGCCCAGCTTGTGATTATCAAGCAGCTGAGCAGGCATGAATCCTGCGGCCCAGCTGGCGACTATCAAGTAGATGAGCAGGCATGAATCATGCGGCCCAGCTTGTGATTATCAAGCAGATGAGCAGGCATGAATCATGCGGCCCAATGGCGATTATTCAAGCAGCTGAGAAGGCATGAATCCTGCGGCCCAGCTGGCGATTATCAAGCAGATGAGCAGGATGAATCATGCGGCCCAGCTGGCGATTATGAAGCAGATGAGCAGGCATGAATCATGCGGCCAAGCTGGCGATTATCAAGCAGATGAGCAGGCATGAATCATGCGGGCCAGCGGCCGATTATCAAGCAGCTGAGCAGCCATGAATCCTGCGGCCCAGCTGGCCATTTTCAAGCAGATGAGCAGGCATGAATCATGCGGCCCAATGGTGATTATCAAGCAGCTGAGCAGGAATGAATCATGCGGCCCAGCGGGCGTTAATCAAGCAGATGAGCAGCCATGAATTCTGCTGCCCAGTGGGCGATTATCAAGCAGCTGAGCAGGCATGAATCCTGCGGCCCAGCTGGCGATTATCAAGCAGATGAGCAGGCATGAATCCTGCGGCCCAGCTGGCGATTATCAAGCAGATGAGCAGGCATGCATCCTGCGGCTCAGCGGGCGATTATGAAGCAGCTGAGCAGGCGCTAATCCCGTAACTCAGCAGGCACTGATCACGTGGCTGTCAAGCCATGATCAGGTGACTGAGAGGCGCTGATCATGTTCCTGCTCATGTGCTGATCAGGTAGCTCTCCTGCACGGATCATGTGCCTCAGTAGGCAAGAATCAAGCAGATGACCAGCCATGAATCCTGGGGCCCAGTGGGCGATTATCAAGCAGCTTAGCAGGCATGAATCCTGCGGCACAGCTGGCGATTATCAAGCAGATGAGCAGGCATGAATCATGCGGCCCAGCTGGCGATTATCAAGCAGATGAGCAGGCATGAATCCTGCGACCCAGCGGGCGATTATCAAGCAGCTGAGGAGGAATTAATCCTGCGGCCCAGCTGGCGATTATCAAGCAGATGAGCAGCCATGAATCATGCGGCCCAGCTGGCGATTATCAAGCAGATGAGCAGCCATGAATCATGCGGCCCAGCTGGCGATTATCAAGCAGATGAGCAGGCATGAATCATGCGGCCCAGCTGGCGATTATCAAGCAGATGAGCAGGCATGCATCCTGCGGCTCAGCTGGCAATTATCAAGCAGCTGAGCAGGCGCTAATCCCCTAACTCTGCAGGCACTGATCACGTGGCTGTCATGCAATGATCAGGTGACTGAGAGGCGCTGATCACGTGACTGCTTATGTGCTGATCAGGTAGCTCTCCTGCACGGATCATGTGCCTCAGCAGGCAAGAATCAAGCAGTTGAGCAGGCATGAATCCTGCGGCCCAGCTGGCGGTTATCAAGCAGATGAGCAGCCATGAATCCTGCTGCTCAGCTGGTGAGTATCAAGCAGCTGAGCAGGCGCTAATCCCGTAACTCAGCAGGAACTGATCACGAT
>NW_027219057.1:0-13103 GCF_027580195.1 Bos mutus
GATCCGTGATCAGTGCATGATCAGGCCGTGATCAGTGCATGATCATCACGTGATCAGTGCATGATCAGGCGTGATCAGTGCATGATCAGTGCGTGATCAGTGTGATCCACGTGATCAGTGCATGATCAGTGCGTGATCAGTGCATGTCCACGTGATCAGTGCATGATCAGCCGTGATCGTGATCAGTGCACGTGATCAGTGCATGATCAGCGTGATCAGTGCATGATCAGCACGTGATCAGTGCATGATCAGCCACGTGATCAGTGCATGATCAGCCACGTGATCAGTGCATGATCAGCCCGTGATCAGTGCATGATCAGCCACGTGATCAGTGCATGATCAGCCCGCGTGATCAGTGCATGATCAGCCACGTGATCAGTGCATGATCAGTCAAGTGATCAGTGATCAGTGCGTGATCAGTGTGATCACGTGATCAGTGCATGATCAGCCACGTGATCAGTGCATGATCAGCCGCGTGATCAGTGCATGATCAGTGCGTGATCAGTGTGCCGTGCCACGTGATCAGTGCATGATCAGCCACGTCGTGATCAGTGCATGATCAGTCAGCGTGATCAGTGCATGATCAGCCACGTGATCAGTGCATGATCAGCCACGTGATCAGTGCATGATCAGTTCGCGTGATCAGTGCATGATCAGCCGCGTGATCAGTGCATGATCACGTGATCAGTGCATGATCAGTGCGTGATCGTGTCAGTGCATGTCAGCCGTGATCGTGATCAGTGATCAGTGCGTGATCAGTGCATGATCAGTCGCGTGATCAGTGCATGATCCCGTGATCAGTGCATGATCAGCCACGTGATCAGTGCATGATCAGTCAGCGTGATCAGTGCATGATCAGCCGTGATCAGTGCATGATCAGCCGCGTGATCAGTGCATGATCAGCCCGTGATCAGTGCATGATCAGCCCGTGATCAGTGCATGATCATCAGCCACGTGATCAGTGCATGATCAGCGTGTCGTGATCAGTGCATGATCAGCCGTGATCAGTGCATGATCAGCCCCGTGATCAGTGCATGATGATCGTGATCAGTGTGATGCGTGATCAGTGCATGATCAGCCACGTGATCAGTGCATGATCAGCCACGTGATCAGTGCATGATCAGCCGCGTGATCAGTGCATGATCAGCCACGTGATCAGTGCATGATCAGCCGCGTGATCAGTGCATGATCAGTCCGTGATCAGTGCATGATCAGCCACGTGATCAGTGCATCATCAGTCACGTGATCAGTGCATGATCAGCCGCGTGATCAGTGCATGATCAGTCCCGCGTGATCAGTGTGCATGATCAGCCACGTGATCAGTGCATGATCAGCCACGTGATCAGTGCATGATCAGCCACGTGATCAGTGTGCATGATCAGGCCGCGTGATCAGTGCATGATCAGTCACGTGATCAGTGCATGATCAGCCACGTGATCAGTGCATGATCAGCCCGTGATCAGTGCATGATCAGCCACGTGATCAGTGCATGATCAGCCACGTGATCGTTGTGCACAGTCACGTGTTCAGTGTATGATCTGCTTCATGATCAGTGCCTGAGTCAACCAAGTGATCGATTGCATGATCGGGCATGAAGGAGTGCATGATCGATCACGACAGTGTATGATACTTCTAAGGTTATCGGTGCGCGGTCGTAGATCGGTACGCGATCGGCTACGTGATCCAGTGCGCGATCACGGCGATCAGTGTATAAATCCAGCTTTGGCGATCCAGTGGTGCGCGATCAGCCGCGTGATCAGTACATGATCGGCCTTGTGATCGGTGCATGCGCGGCCGCGTTGTGCCGATCCAGTGTAACGGTCAGTGATCAGTCAGTCAGCGATGAATACGGTGATCAGCGCATGATCAGCACGCAGAGTGCATGACAACAAGATATCAGTGTATGATAGCCGTGAGGTTAGTTCATGATCAGCAACGTGATCGGTGTTTGATCAACCGGGTAATCAGTGTACGATCAGCCATGAGACGGTGCAAGATCGAAGCCAGGATGGTGCATGCACAGTCACGTGATCAGTGTATTCGGCTTGCGATCAGTGCATTATCAGCCCGCGTGATCAGTGCATGTTCAGTCGCGTGATCAGTTCATGATCAGGCGCGTGATCAGTGCATGATCAGTCACATGATCGGTGCATGATCAGCCACGTGATCAGTTCATGCACAGTCGCGTGACCCCTGCATGATCAGTCACGTGATCAGTACATGATGAACCATGGATGGCATGCGATCAGTCATGCGATCAGTGATCAGGCACTTGATCAATGCATGATCCGCCGCGTGATCCAAAGTGCATGATCAGCCCGCGTGATCAGTGCGCGCACAGGCATGATCGGTGCATGATCAGGCCGTGTTCGGTGCATGATCAGCCACGTGACCCAGTATCAGGTCAGCCAGTGACTGCCAGTGCATGATCATTCCACGTGATCAGTGCATGTGCAGCCCCGTGATCAGTGTATGATCTCACGTGTGATCAGTGCATGATAGGCCCACGTGATCATTGCATGATCAGCCCGCGTGATCCGGTGCATGCACAGTCGTGATCAGTGTGTGATCGGCATGTAATCAGTGCATGATCAGCCACGTGGTCAGTGCATGATCAGCCACGTGATCGGTGCATGATCAGCCACGTGATCAGTGTATGATCAGTCACGTGATCGGTGCATGATCAGCCACGTGATCAGTGCCCAGATCAGCCGTAGGATCAGTGCATGATCCCGTGTCGTATGATCAGTGCATGATCACGTGATCAGTGCATGATCAGGCGTGATGAGTGCATGATCAGCCGTGATCAGTGCATGATCAGGCATGTGATCAGTCATCATCGTGGGATCGGTGCATGATCAGTGTGATCGGATGTCACGTGATCAGTGTATGATCAGCCACGTGATCGATCGTCACGTGATCAGTGCACGTGAGCCAGTGCGATCATTGCATTTTTCCATGGCCAGTGCGCGTGATCAGTGCGCATGATGTGCGTGATCAGTGTATGATCAGCCACGTGATCATTGCATTTCAGCCACGTGATCATTGCATTTTCAGCCACGTGATCCGTGCATGTGCAGTGTGATCAGTGCACGATCAGCCACGTGATCAGTGCATCCCAACGTGATCAGTGATCAGTGATCATCGTGATCATGATCATCGTGATGTGTGATCAGTTACGTGATCAGTGCTTTATCAGCCACGTGATCAGTTCTTGATTGAGACACATGATCACCATGTTTTGGAGACCGCGAGATCACTGCATGATAAGTCGCGTGATCAGTTCATGATCAGCCATGTGATTAGTGCATGATCAGCCTCATGATAAATGCATGATCATCCCATGTGATTGTGCATGCACAATCAAGTGATCAGTGGTGCATGATCAGCCTCATGATCAGGTGCATGATCCATGTGATCAGCACGTGATCAGGTCATGATAGCCGTGGTGACAGTGATCGCGATTGATCAGTGCATGATCAGTCAGGTGATCAGTGCATGATCAGGTCACTGATAGCCGCATGATCATGTGCACGTGATCAGTGCATGGTCAGGCAGGTGATCAGTGTATAATCAGCCACGTGATCAGTGCATGTGCAACCACGTGATCAGTGCATGGTCAGTCACGTGATCAGTGTATGATCAGGCATGTGATCGGTGCATGATCATGCGTGATCAGTGCATGTGCAGTCTCGTGATCAGTGAATGATCAGGCATGTGATCAGTGCATGATCAGCCACGTGATCAGTGCATGATCAGGCAGGCGTGATCAGTGTAAGATCACTTCATGATCGGTGCATGATTAGCGCGTGACCAGTGAATGATCCCCCACGTGATCCAGTGCGCATTGATCAGCAGTGGTGATCGGTCAGGTGAAAAAAAAAAAAAAAATCAGCCGTGATCAGTGCATGATATACACGTGATCAGTGCATGTCAGTCGCGTGATCCCAGGTGCATGATCGGTCTCATGATCCCGGTGGGCGGTATCAGGTTATGAGCGAGTGCATGATCGGTATGTCATCAGTTCATGTGCAGTCGTGATCAGTGTCTTATAGCCGTGATCAGTGCATGTTCAGCCACGTGATCAGTGCGTGATGACCCAAGTGATCAGTGCATGATCAGCCGTGATCGTGTATGATCAGCCAAGTGATCGGTGCGCGATCCGCGTGATCAGTGCATGATCAGCCAGTGATCAGTCTATTGATCAATGGCATTGATCGGTGTATGATCAGGCCGCGTGATCGGGTGCATGATCATTTACATGATCAGTGTATGATCAGCCACGTGATCAGTTCTTGATCAGGCACGTGATCACCATCATTGATCAGCCACGTCATGCATGATCAGACACGTGATCAGGGTATGATCAGCCATGTGATTAGTGCATGATCAGCCAGGTGATAAGTGCATCTCATCATCCGTGTTCATTGTGCATGCACAATCACGTGATCGGTGAATGATCAGCCACGTGATCTGTACGCGGTCGTGATCGGTGCGTGGTCGGGTCGCGTGATTAGTGCAGGTGACCAGCGCCGGTCGGTGCATGTCAGTCCAGGTGATCAGTGGTCGACCACGTGATCAGTGCGATCAGCCACGTGATCAGTGCATTTTCGGGCGCGTGATCAATGCATAATCAGTCACCTGATCAATGCATGATCAGGCCGTGATCAGTGCATGATCACTCGCGTTATCAGTTCAAGATCGGGCATGTCATCGGTGCATGATCAATCGCGTCAGTGCATGTGTCAGCCCGCGTGATCAGTGAATGATCGCTCGTGATCAGTGCATGATCGATCCGCGTGATCAGTGCATTCACAGCCGCGTGATCGGTTTGCATGATCGCAATGTGATCAGTGCGCGACAGTCCCGTGATCAGTGCATGATCAGCTACGTGATCAGTGCATGTCAGCCCGCGTGATCAGTGCATGCACAGTCGTGTGATCAGTGTATGATCGATAAGCGTGATCGGTGCATGATCAGCCGTGATCAGTGCATGGTCAGCCACGTGATCAGTGCATGATCAGTCGCGTGATCGGTGCATGATCAGCGCGTAATCGGTGCCTGATCATGCCGTGATCGGTGCATGATCAGTCGCGTGAAAGTGTATGATCAGCCCGCGTGTTCGGTGAATGACAGTCCGTGATCCCTGCATGATTGGCCGTGATCAGTGCATGATCAGCCACGTGATCACTGCATGATCGGCGCGTGATCCGGTGCATCACCAACCCGTGATCAGTGCATGATCAGCCTGCGTGATCACATCATGTGCAGCCGCGTGATCAGTGCATTTTCAGCCACGTGATCGGTGCATGATCAGCCACGTCCAGTGCATGATCAGCCGCGTGATCGTGCCGAGTCAGCCCGTGATCAATTCATGATCAGGCGTTGGTGCATTATCACTGCGAGATCAGTGCTTGATCAGCCATGCGTATTCGGTGCATGATCCATAGCGTGATCAGTGCATGATCAACGGCGTGATCGGTGCATGATCCGCGGCGTGATCAGTGCGCGTGTACGTGATCAGTATTATCACCCAGGTGACCAGTGCATAGTCCTTACGTGATCAGTGCATGCATGGTCCCGTAGTCAGTGTATTCAACCGTTTCCAGTGCATATTCAGCCACGCAGTCAATGCATGATCAGGCAAATGATCCCAGTGGACGTCAATCAGGATCAGTGAATGATCTTGGGTTATCCAGCGCCTGATCAGTAGCGTGATTGGTAAGATCAGCCCACGTGATCAGTGCATACACACTCCCGCCAGTCAGTGTGCATGATCGTCCGTGATCGGTGCATGATCGCTTAGCGGGATCAGTGCATGATCAATCAAGATATCAGTGTATGATAAGCTCGTGATCAGTTTATGATCAGCCAGGTGATCAGTGCTGGTATGATCAGTGCAGGTAATCACGTGATCATGATCATCACCGTGATGTCAGTGCATGATAGTCATGTGATCAGTGTAATCGCTGCGTGATCGGTACGTATCAGCCAGGTGATCGGTACATGTGCAGTCTGGTGATCGGTGCATGATCGGGCACGTGATCGGTGCACGTCGGCATGATCAGTGCGAATTTTCAGACCACGTGATAGGGCGCGATCAGCCACGCAGTCGGTGCGCGATCCAGCCACGTGATCAGGTTCTGGATCCAGGCGTGTTCAGTGCATGATCAGTCACGTGATAAGTGCATGATCAGGCGCGTGATCAGAGCATGCCCAGTCACGTGACGGATGCGATCGCGCGTGATCAGTTCATTATCAAACAAGTGATCAGTGCGTACTGCAGTCACGTGATCGGTGTATGATCAGCTACGTGATCGGTATGATCAGCCACGCAGTCAGTCAATCACGTAATCAGTGCGCCCGTTGGCCAAGTGATAAGTGCATACGTGCGTGATCGGTCACATGATCCTTAGCGTGGTCGGGCATGTCAGCCACGTGACGGTGCATGATCAGCGCTGCGGTGTCACGTGATCAGCCGCGTGATCAGTGCATGATCGGGCACGTGATCAGTGCATGTTCAGCACGTCAGTCAGTGCAAGTGATCCCCGGTGCGTCCGTGATCGGTGTGGTCTGCTTCGTGATCAGTGCATGATCAGCCCGCGAAGTCCAGTGCGCGATCAGGCGCGTGATCAGTATATGATCACGCCAATCATGCATGATCAGCGCGTGATCGGTGCATGATAGCCATGGTGACCATTAGTACGATCACGCGATCAGCGTATCAGTCGCGTGATCAGCCGCGCGAACACCAGCGTGATCAGCCGCGATCAGTACGCGATCAGCAACATTTGGGCAGTACATATTCAGCTTCATGATCGTGTATGGTCAGCCGCGTGATGAGATTCCATTATCTCGACCGTGAAATTGCATGATCTGATCCGTAATCAATGCGCGATCCAGTCGCTGGTCAGTGCGCACGGATGCCTATTCGGTGTATATTCCGGCCGTGATCGGTGCATGATCAGCTGCGTGATCCAGTGCATATTCCATCACGTCATCAGTACGCAATCCGCGTGTTCAATGTATCATCCCGCGTGATCAGTGCATGATCAACCACGTAATCAGTGTATATCAGGCGGGGATCGGTGCATGCGAGTGCGCTGATCAGTGCATGCGGTCTCGTGATCAGTGCGAGTCAGGCACATGCAATCATACCATGATCAGCAGGTGATCGGTATGATCAGGCGTGTGATCCAGTATGATTACCAGCCAGGTGATCGGTGCACTTGTGCCGCGTGATCAGTCGGTGCGCGTGATCAGTCCGTGATCAGGGCATGATCGATCCGCCCGATCAGCCACGTGATCGACCACGCGGTCAGCCTTGGCGTTGCATAATCAGTCCGCGTGATCAGTGCATGTCGGCGTGATCAGTGCGATCGAGCGTGCGTGGTCAGTGCTTGATCCCAGCCATATCATCAGTGTGTGGGCAGTCCGTGATCAGTGCATGATCAGCCGCGTGATCAGTGCGCGTGCAGTCGTGATGTGAGTGATCCAGGCATGTGTCAGTGCATGATCATGCGTGATCAGTATGGTCAGCGTGATCGGTGCATGTGCACAGCAGGTGATCAGTGCGATCAGCCACGCCAGAACGGTGCGCGATCGCCAGCGTGATCAGTGTATGATCAGCCCGCGTAATCAGTGCATGATCAGCCAAGTGATCGTATGATCAGCCAAGTGATCGGTGCATGCACGTCCGCGTGATCGGTGTATGATCAGGCAAGTGATCAGTGCGCGATCAGCCACGTGATCAGTGCATGATCAGGGCACGTGATCAGTTGTATGATCAGGTCACGTGATCGGTGCGCGGTGATCGTGGGCGTGATCAGCCGTTATCGCGTGACATGATCAGCCGCCGTGATCGGTGCGCTTGATGAGCCATGGTGATCAGTGCATGATAGCCATATGATCAGTGCATGAGCTACGTGATCAGTGCATGATCAGCCACGTGATCAGTGCAGTGATCAGCCATGTCATCATGCATGCACAGCCACGTGATCAGTGTATATTCCCATTCCGCGTGATCGGTGCATAATCTGCTGCAGGATCAGTTCATTATCAGGCAGGTGATGACTGCATGATCAGTCCGTGATAAGTGCATAATGCTTCGCGATGATGCATGATGAGTCGCGTCAGTACATGTCGTGATCAGTGCATGATCAGCCGCGTGATCAGTGCATGATCAGTGCGTGATCAGTGCATGATCATCCGCGTGATCAGTGCATGATCAGTGCGTGATGTGCGTGATCAGTGATCAGTGCGTGATCAGTGCATGATCAGCATCGTGATCAGTGCATGATCAGTCCGCGTGATCAGTGCATGATCAGCCGCGTGATCAGTGCATGATCAGTCGCGTGATGATCATGATCAGTCACGTGATCAGTGCATGATCAGCCGCCGTGATGTGTGTCATGATCATCATGCGTGTGATCAGTGTGCATGTCAGTCGTGCGTGATCAGTGCATGATCAGTGCATGTGCGTGATCGTGTGCATGATCAGTGCGTGATCAGTGTGCATGATCAGCATCGTGCGTGATCAGTG
Organism: Bos mutus; assembly: GCF_027580195.1. Lineage (NCBI taxonomy): Eukaryota > Metazoa > Chordata > Mammalia > Artiodactyla > Bovidae > Bos > Bos mutus. The sequence continues at coordinate 8,543 of NW_027219057.1, forward strand.
CATGATCAGTCGCGTGATCAGTGCATGATCAGCCGCGTGATCAGTGCATGATCAGTCCGCGTGATCAGTGCATCAGTCAGCCGCGTGATCAGTCATGTGATCGTGTGCGTGATCAGTGCATGATCAGTCCGTGATCAGTGCATGTGATCGTCGCGTGATCAGTGCATGATCAGTGCGTGATCAGTGCATGATCAGTGCGTGATCAGTGCATGATCAGCCGCGTGATCAGTGCATGATCAGTGCGTGATGTGCATGATCAGTGCGTGATCAGTGCATGATCAGCCGCGTGATCAGTGTGCATGATCATCGCGTGATCAGTGCATGATGATCCGCGTGATCAGTGCATGATCAGTGCGTGATCGTGTGATCAGTGCATGATCAGCCGCGTGATCAGTGCATGATCAGCCGCGTGATCAGTGCATGATCAGTGCGCGTGATCAGTGCATGATCAGCCCGTGATCAGTGCATGATCAGCCACGTGATCAGTGCATGATCAGTCGCGTGATCAGTGCAGTGATCATGATCGTGTGCGTGATCGTGATGATCAGTGCATGATCAGTGCGTGATCAGTGCGTGTGATCGTGCATGTGATGTGTGTCAGTGCGTGATCAGTGCGTGATCAGTGTGTGATCGTGTGTGCGTCATGTGCATCAGTGCGTGATCATCATGATCAGCCGCGTGATCAGTGCATGATCGATCGCGTGATCAGTGCATGATCAGTCGTGTGATCAGTCATGCATGATCAGTGTGCGTGATCAGTGCATGATCAGTGCACGTGATCGTGTGCATGATCAGCCGCGTGATCAGTGCATGATCAGGTGCGTGATGTGTGCATGATCAGCCGTGTGATCAGTGCATGATCAGTCGTGATCAGTGCATGTCGTGTGATCGTGATCAGTGCATGATCAGTGCGTGATCAGTGCATGATCAGCCGCGTGATCAGTGCATGATCAGCCGCGTGATCAGTGTGATCAGTGCATGATCGTGAGCGTGCGTGATCAGTGCATGATCATCGTGTGATCATGTGTGCATGATCAGTGCGTGATCAGTGCATGATCAGTGCGTGATCAGTGCATGATCAGCGTGCGTGATCAGTGCAAGCTCAGCTTCGCCAGTCATTTCATGATCATGCGTGATCAGTGCAAGATCAGGCAAGTGAAAGTGCATGCAGTGATCGTGATGTGATCAGTGTATGATAGCCAGTGCGCCAGTATGCGTGATCAGTGCCAATCAGTGCAGGATCAACACGTGATCCGTGATCGGTTCATGGAGTCACGTGATCAGGCGCATTCTCAGTAATTTCATCAGTGCATGAGTCAGTCCGTGATCAGTGCGTAACAGCCGCGTGATCGATGCAGTCAGCCACGTAATCGGTACTTAATCCGCGCGTGATTAGTGCCATCGTCCGTGATCAAGTCCGTGATCAGTGCCTTATGGCAGGTGATCATTGCATGATCAGTCGCGGGATCAGGCACCGTGATCCGCGTGATCAGTGCGCGGTGCCGCGTGATCCCGGTGCATGATCAGGCCAGTGAATCAGTGCATGATCAGTCTGGTGATCAGTGCAGCCGTGAGCAGTGCATGATCAGCCACTGGATCAGTGCGTGACCGGTGGCCTGATCAGTAATAATCAGCCGTGATCGGTGTATGATATCCCGTGATGCGGTTCAGTGCGCGGTAGCCGTGCTCTGTGCGCGATCAATCCAGTGATCGGTGCGCGGCCAGTGCGTGATCAGTGCATGATAGCCGCGTGATCAGTTCATGATCAGCCTCGTGATCAGTGCATGATCAGCCGCGTGATCGGTGCATGATCGACGTAGGATCAGTGCATGATCAGTCGCATCAGTCGGTAGTGGCTTCGTGATCAGTTCATGCTCGCTCGCAGGCAGTGCGCGATCAGCAGCGTGATCGGTGCCTGCACACCGCGTGATCGATACGAGCCTGATCCCGTGCGTTATAAGATCAGCGTGATTGGTTGATCAGCCACGTGATCAAATGATCAGCCGCGTGATCGTGCGTGCGAACACGCTGTGATCAATTACATGATCTGCCAGGTGGTCTTATGATCATGCGTGATCGGTGCGCCAGTAGCAAAGTGATGCGTGCATGTGCATGATCAGAGTGCGTGATCAGTGCATGATCAGTGCGTGATCAGTGCATGATCAGTGCGTGATCAGTGCATGATCAGTCGCGTGCGTGTCAGTCATGTGATCAGTGCGTGATCAGTGCATGATCAGATCATCGTGATCAGTGCATGATCATCGTGAGTCGTGATCAGTCATCATGTGTGCGTGATCAGTGCATGATCAGTCCGTGATCATGTGATCAGTCAGTGCGTGATCAGTGCATGATCAGCCGCGTGATCAGTGCATGATCAGCCGCGTGATCAGTGCATGATCAGTCGTGATCAGTGCATGATCAGTGCGTGATCAGTGCATGATCAGTGCGTGATCAGTGTGATCGTGCGTGATCAGTGCATGATCAGCCGCGTGATCAGTGCATGATCAGCCACGTGATCAGTGCATGATCAGCCGCGTGATCAGTGCATGATGCCGCGTGATCAGTGCATGATCAGTCGTGATCGTGCATGTGTGCGCGTGATCAGTGTCATCATCGCGTGATCAGGATCAGTGCGATCATCGTCACGTGTCAGTGATGATGTGTGCATGATCAGTGCGCGTGATCAGTGCATGATCAGTCCGCGTGATCAGTGCATGATCAGCCGCGTGATCAGTGCATGATCAGTCGCGTGATCAGTGCATGATCAGCCGCGTGATCGGTGCATGATCAGCCGTGATCAGTGCATGTGATCAGCCGCGTGATCAGTGCATGATCAGCCGCGTGATCAGTGCATGATGATCACGTGATCAGTGCATGATCAGCCGCGTGATCAGTGCATGATCAGTGCGTGATCAGTGCATGATCAGTGCGTGATCAGTGCATGATCAGTCCGTGTGATCAGTGATCAGTGCGTGATCAGTGCATGATCATCAGCCGTGATCGTGTGCATGATCAGTGCGTGATCAGTGCATGATCAGTGCGTGATCAGTGCATGATCGCGTGATCAGTGCATGTGATCGTGTGCATGATCAGCCACGTGGTCAATGCGTGATCAGTGCGTGATGCCTGCGTGATCAGTGCATGCTCAGTCACATGAGCTGCATGATCATGCGTGATCACGTGACTATCGCCCGCGTGATCATTTGACTGCCCATCCACTGATCAGTGCATGCGCGATCGTGATGTTCAGCTGATCTCCGCGGGATCACATGACTGTCAGCCCGTGATCCGTGTCTGATAGCCATGTTATTGGTGATGATGCTGATCGCGTGGATCGGTGCCTGATCGGCCGCGTGATCAGTGCGCTGATCAGCTGCGTACAGCGGTCACATGGCTATCATGCACTGATCCGTGGCTGATCGCCGCTGATCATGTGACTGAGCATGCGCGTCATGTAGCTATCATGCATTGATCACTTGGCTATCATGCACTGATCGTGGCTGATCATCCACACGATCGCGTGACTTGCGCCACTGATAGCGTGGCTGATCATGCACTGATCCGTGTCTGATCATGCACTGATCACGTGCATGATCAGTGCGTGATCAGTGCATGATCAGCCGCGTGATCAGTGCATGATCAGTCACGTGATCAGTGCATGATCAGCCGCGTGATCAGTGCATGATCAGCCGCGTGATCAGTGCATGATCAGCCACGTGATCAGTGCATGATCAGCCACGTGATCAGTGCATGATCAGTCCGTGATCAGTGCATGATCAGCCACGTGATCAGTGCATGATCAGCCCGTGATCAGTGCATGATCAGTGCGTGATCAGTGCATGATCATCGCGTGATCAGTGCATGATCAGCCGCGTGATCAGTGCATGATCAGCCGCGTGATCAGTGCATGATCAGTGCGTGATCAGTGCATGATCATCATCCGTCATCAGTGCATGATCATCGCGTGATCAGTGCATGATCAGCCGCGTGATCAGTGTGATGTGCGTGATCAGTCGTGATCAGTGCGTGATCAGTGCATGATCAGTCAGCGTGATCAGTGCATGATCAGCCCGCGTGATCAGTGCATGATCAGCCACGTGATCAGTGCATGATCAGTGCGTGATCAGTGCATGATCAGTGCGTGATCAGTGCATGATCAGTCAGCCGTGATCAGTGCATGATCAGCCACGTGATCAGTGCATGATCAGCCGCGTGATCAGTGCATGATCAGCCCGTGATCAGTCAGTGATCATGATCGTGATCACGTGTGTGCAGTGATGTGATCAGTGCATGATCGCGTGATCAGTGCATGATCAGTCGCGTGATCAGTGCATGATCAGCCACGTGATCAGTGCATGATCAGCACGTGATCAGTGCATGATCAGTCACGTGATCAGTGCATGATCAGCCACGTGATCAGTGCATGATCACGTGATCCGTGCATGATCAGTGCACGTGATCAGTGCATGATGAGCCATGTGATCAGTGCATGATCAGCCACGTGATCAGTGCAGCCACGTGACCAGTGCATGATCAGCCGCGTAATCAGTGCATCATCAGC
>NW_027219058.1:0-10617 GCF_027580195.1 Bos mutus
GAGTTCATTCCCTGGGTCAAGCAGATCTCTTGGAGAAGTATATAGCAACCCACCTCTGTATTCTTGTCTTGGAAATCCCATGGACAGAGGAGCCTGGTGGGTTACAGTTCATGGGGTTGCAAAGAGTCGGACTCAACTTAGTGACAGCAACAAATACGGGTATGATGAGGAAGTTTCATTGATTTTTCTAAGCACATTAGTAATTGGTGCCAAAGTAGAAACTTTCAAAGGCAATTTTCTCTCAATAAAGAAGCCTAAAATCTAGTGTTTGCTTTAGTGGCTTCAAGAATTTCTAGGGTTTTCAAGTGAAAGCTACCTGGTAAAGCTGAGAGGGAGGGTAAAAAGAATGCTGGTCCATCTTCCTCTCTAGCATTAAGCAAACTGATTTATCAAGAATTCTCCAGGTCAGAATACCGGAGTGGGTAGTCATTCCCTTCTCCGGGGGACTTTCTCAACCCAGGGATCAAACCCAGGTCTTCCACATTGCAGGTGGATTCTTTACCAGCTGAGCCACCAGGCAAAGCCCTTATGAAGAACGATAACATTTAAAATGTTGATGACCTTGATCTTACATGTTTTCATGGACCTATGTCTAGAGCAGTGAGACACAACTCCCAGTATTTAAGATGGCAAAGAATTTAAGACTATGATGCAGGGAACAGACATCAGTGGAGATTGAACTGCGCTGGCATTTCTAATAGGATTTCTATTGCTTTTGATAATGTTTTGGCTCTGGATTTGTGTATTTTTAGGGTTTTCCCTATCCCAATTTCCACCACAATTAATGGGATGTGGTTTGGAAGAGTTGGGGGTGATTCAGAAATACATGTATTGAGTTTTAACAGAGGTTCTTATATTTAGGCAGTGACTAAAATTTTCTGAATTTACTTTTGTTTACACACATACACACATGTAAATTGTGATCACATATACATGCATTTCTCCCCCTGCTGCTGTTTAACATGGCACACACTTGACAGATTTTGTGACGCAGAGGCGAGATATGAAATCGTTCATAGACAACAAAATATTTCACAGGTAACTTTTACCAGATTCCATAGGAGGCGGGAACAAAGACTGAAGTGAAAAACTCTGCCTTTCTGTTAGAGTCAAAACCCCAGTGTTACTTTGGATTCTCTGATCCAAAGGAGAATGAACTGAACATGATTCCATTTTACCACTTTTTATTTCTAGTCTGATAGTGTTCTGATTTGACAAACTGATGTGCAGAAGTCTAGCATTTCCCTCCTATGAAGGAAGTGTGTGACACGACACAGACAAACGGCCCTCCAGCTGCTGACTCAGTTTCCTGCGTGGGGCAGAAGCATCACACAGCCCAGGAGCTCTGCCTGGACCTCTTGAGCACAGGGTGCAGAATTCAGATCTGGATCTGAAATGAAGCAGAGGCTGCATCACTGTAGGGAGAAGCTGCCCATATGCTGGTTGCCAGTGCACTGAGGGCAGGCAGAGCCTCTGTCTGTCTTGGTGAGGGTGGCCACACACAGGACTCATGCCCCTCTCTCAGTGCCAAGGTTGTGGGGAGGGCAGACCACTGTTACCTGATGCATCTTGAAAGGGAGGGGTAATGGGCAATGGAATCGGGGCATTAGGTCCTAAGCCGCTTCATCCCCTATACCATCATGGTTGTAAATAAAGGCTCTTTTCTACAGGATCCAGCATGACCCAGAAAGTAACTCAAGCCCAGTCTGCACTTTCTGTGGTGGAGAACGAGGCTGCAACCTTGGACTGTGTATATGAAGCTAGTAGTTATGGTTATTATTTAAAAATCAGACATCACATTGAAAACTGGATTTCTAGCTTCTCTATAAAAATATCTAAGAGTACAACATCCTCTGGGGTAGAGGTCAAAAGTCATGTTTGATTGCATAATGCCTTTGATATAGACTCATTTTATCTTTAAAAATCTATGCAGATTTACCATTCACAACATGAATAGCCCAAAAGTAAAATTTTAAATTATTAGTCCTAATATAGAAGCTGATCCACAGAGCAAACAAATCTGAATTAACATCTCATGGAAATATACCTGTTTTTTCCCTGTGATTTTTATCATCACAGCATGGATCCCAGTGTGAGAAATTTCAGTAGAGTTTATTCATTAATTCTTAGTTTTCTGGTAAACATTGGGGAAACATTAGTTGGCAAGACACATGTGATGTCTGCTTTGAGGGAGCTCATGTTCCAGGGGGCTGTAGTGGTATCCAGTACAGGAATGTAGGCATAAAGGACATTTGATATCATCCTTAATAAAATGATGAATTGAAATTAGCTGGATTCAAACCCTGTCATCTGCATCACAGCATGACTTCTGAGGTACTCCTTAGCCTCTCTGTGCATCAGTTTCTTCATATGTAAAATGGCAGTAATAGAACCTACTTCATGGACTTAAGAATCAAAATCATCTATATATCTCTATCTGTTTAAAATCATTATAAAATTAAATTATATAGAAACACACCTGCCTGTGTGTTTTATGGAAATAAAATTTTAAGCACAGGTACATATTATGGCATCGTGATACAGCAGGGATCACTTACTGATGACCATTATTAATATAAAAGGCAGAGTTTGTTCCAGTACCTACATCAGATTTTCATTCATGTCATTTTTTAATAACATAAAGTTTCTCCTTATTTTTCTTTTTATTTTATTTTTTAACTTTACAATATTGTATTGGTTTTGCCATATATCAACATGAATCCGCCAGAGGTATACATGTGTTCCCCATCCTGAAACCTTCTCCCTCCTCCCTCCCTGTAATGTCCCTCTGGGTCGTCCGAGTGCAAGAGCTCCCCCAAGCATCCAGTATCAGTGCATCGAACCTGGACTGGTGACTCATTTCATATATGATATTATATATGTTTCAATGTCATTCTCCCAAATTATCCCACCCTCTCCCTCTCGCACAAAGTCCAAAAGACTGTTCTATACATCAATGTCTCTTTTGCTGTCTCATATACAGGGTTATTGTTACCATCTTTCTAAATTCCATACATAGGCGTTAGTATACTGTATTGATGTTTTTCTTTCTGGCTTACTTCACTCTGTAATAGGCTCCAGTTTCATCCACCTCATTAGAACTGATTCAGATGTATTCCTTTTAATGGTTGAGTAATATTCCATTGTGTACATGTACCACAGCTTTCTCATCCATTCATCTGCTGATGGACATAAAGGTTGCTTCCATGTCCTGGCTATTATAAATAGTGCTGCGATGAACATTGGGGTACACGTGTCTCTTTCAATTCTGGTTTCCTCAGTGTTTATGCCCAGCAGTGGGACTTCTGGGTCATAAGGCAGTTATATTTCCAGCTTTTTAAGGAATCTCCACACTGTTCTCCATAGTGGCTGTATTAGTTTGCATTCCCACCAACAGTGTTAAGAGGGTTCCCTTTTCTCCACATCCTCTCCAGCATTTATTGCTTGTAGACTTTTGGATTGCAGCCATTCTGATTGGTGTGAAATGGTACCTCATAGTGGTTTTGATTTGCATTTCTCTGATAATGAGTGATGTTGCGCATCTTTTCATGTGTTTGTTAGCCATCTGTATGTCTTCTTTGGAGAAATGTCTATTTAGTTCTTTGGCCCATTTTTTGATTGGATCATTTATTTTTCTGTAATTGAGCTGTAGGAGTTGCTTGTATACTTTTGAGATTAGTTGCTTGTCATTTGCTTCATTTGCTATTATTTTCTCCCATTCTGAAGGCTGTCTTATCACCTTGCTTATAGTTTCCTTTGTTGTGCAGAAGCTTTTAAGGTTAATTAGGTCCCATTTGTTTATTTTTGCTTTTATTTCCAATATTCTGGGAGGTGGGTCATAGAGGATCCTGCTGTGATGTATGTCAGAGAATGTTTTGCCTATGTTCTCCTCTAGGAGTTTTATAGTTTCTGGTCTTACAATGAGATCTTTAATCCATTTTGAGTTTATTTTTGTGTATGGTGTTAGACAGTGTTCTAGTTTCATTCTTTTACAAGTGGTTGTCCAGTTTTCCCAGCACCAGTTGTTAAAGAGATTGTCTTTAATCCATTGTATATTCTTGCCTCGTTTGTCAAAGATAAGGTGTCCATAGGTGCAAGGGTTTATCTCTGGGCTTTCTATTTTGTTCCATTGGTCTATATTTCTGTCTTTGTGCCAGTACCATACTGTCTTGATAACTGTGGCTTTGTAGTAGAGCCTGAAGTCAGGCAGGTTGATTCCTTCAGTTCCATTCTTCTTTCTCAAGATTGCTTTGGCTATTCGAGGTTTTTTGTATTTCCATACAAATTGTGAAATTATTTGTTCTAGCTCTGAAAAGAATACCGTTGGTAGCTTGATAGGGATTGCATTGAATCTATAGATTGCTTTGGGTAGTATACTCATTTTCACTATATTGATTCTTCTGATCCATGAACACAGTGTATTTCTCCATCTATTAGTGTCCTCTTTGATTTCTTTCACCAGTGTTTTATAGTTTCTATATATAGGTCTTTAGTTTCTTTAGGTAGATATATTCCTAAGTATTTCATTCTTTTCGTTGCAATGGTGAATGGAATTGTTTCATCAATTTCTCTTTCTATTTTCTCATTATTTGTATATAGGAATGCAAGGGATTTCTGTGTGTTTCTGTGTGCAACTTTACTATATTCTTTGATTAGCTCTTGTAATTTTCTGGTGGAATCTTTAGGGTTTTCTATGTAGAGGATCGTGTCATTTGCAAACAGTGAGAGTTTTACTTCTTCTTTTCCAATTTGGATTCCTTTTATTTATTTTTCTGCTCTGATTGCTGTGGCCAAAACTTCCAAAACTATGTTGAATAGTAATGGTGAAAGTGGGCACCCTTGTCTTGTTCCTGCCTTTAGGGGAAATTCTTTCAATTTTTCACCACTGAGGATAATGTTTGCTGTGGGTTTGTCATATATAACTTTTATTATGTTGAAGTATGTTCCTTCTATTCCTGCTTTCTGGAGAGTTTTTTTTTTTTTTATCATAAATGGATGTTGAATTTTGTCAAAGGCTTTCTCTGCATCTATCTAGATAATCATATGGTTTTTATTTTTCAATTTGTTAATGTGGTGTATTACATTGATTGATTCGTGGATATTGAAGAATCCTTGCATCCCTGGGATAAAGCCCACTTGGTCATGGTGTATGATCTTATTAATGTGTTTTTGGATTCTGATTGCTAGAATTTTATTAAGGATTTTTGCATCTATCTTCATCAGTGATATTGGCCTGTAGTTTTGTTTTTTTGTGGCATCTTTGTCAGGTTTTGGTATTAGGGTGATGGTGGCCTCATAGAATGAGTTTGGAAGTTTACCTTCCTCTGCAATTTTCTGGAGGGGTTTGAGTAAGATAGGTATTAGCTCTTCTCTAAATTTTTGGTAGAATTCAGCTGTGAAGCCGTCTGGACCTGGGCTTTTGTTTGCTGGAAGATTTTTGATTACAGTTTCAATTTCCGTGCTTGTGATTGGGTCTGTTAAGATTTTCCTGATCCAGTATTGAAAGTTGTACTTTTCTAAGAATTTGTCCATTTCTTCCACGTTGTCCATTTTATTGGCATATAAGTGCTGATAGTAGTCTCTTATGATCCTTTGTATTTCTGTGTTGTCTGTTGTGATCTCTCCATTTTCATTTCTAATTTTATTGATTTGATTTTTCTCCCTTTGTTTCTTGATGAGTCTGGCTAATGGTTTGTCAATTTTATTTATCCTTTCAAAGAACCAGCTTTTGGCTTTGTTGATTTTTGCTATGGTCTCTTTTGTTTCCTTTGCATTTATTTCTGCCCCAATTTTTAAGATTTCTTTCCTTCTACTAACCCTGGGGTTCTTCATTTCTTCCTTTTCTAGTTGCTTTAGGTGTAGGGTTAGGTTATTTATTTGACTTTTTTCTTGTTTCTTGAGGTATGCCTGTATTGCTATGAACTTTCCCTTTAAGACCGCTTTTACAGTGTCCCACAGGTTTTGGGTTGTTGTGTTTTCATTTTCATTCATATCTATGCAAATTTTGATTTCTTTTTTGATTTCTTCTGTGATTTGTTGGTTATTCAGCAGCATGTTGTTCAGTCTCCATATGTTGGAATTTTTAATAGTTTTTCTCTTGTAATTGAGATCTACTCTTAGTGCATTGTGGTCAGAAAAGATGCTTGGAATGATTTCAACTTTTTTTAAAATTTACCAAGGCTAGATTTATGGCCCAGGATGTGATCTATCCTGGAGAAGTTGCTATGTGCGCTTGAGAAAAAGGTCAAATTCATTATTTTTGAGTGAAATGTCCTACAGATATCAATTAGGTCTAACCAGTCTATTGTATCGCTTAACGTTTGTGTTTCCTTGTTAATTTTCTGTTTAGTTGATCTATCCATAGGTGTGAGTGGGGTATTAAAGTCTCCCACTATTATTGTGTTATTGTTAATTTCCCCTTTCATATTTGTTACCATTTGTCTTACATATTGTGGTGCTCCTATGTTGGGTGTGTATATATTTACAATTGTTATATCTTTTTCTTGGATTGATCCTTTGATCATTATGTAGTGACCATCTTTGTCTCTTTTCACAGCCTTTGTTTTAAAGTCTATTTTAACTGATATGAGTATTGCTACTCCTGCTTTCTTTTGGTTTCTATTTGCATGGAAAATCTTTTTCCAGCCCTTCACTTTCAGTCTGTATGTGTCCCTTGTTTGAAGGTGGGTCTCTTGTAGACAATATATGTAAGGGTCTTGTTTTTTTATCCATTCAGTCAGTCTTTGTCTTTTGGTTGGGGCATTCAACACTTTTACGTTTAAGGTAATTATTGATAAGTATGATCCCGTTGCCATTTACTTTTATTGTTTTGGGTTCGAGTTTATACATCCTTTTGGTGTTTCCTCTCTAGAGAATATCCTTTAGTATTTGTTGGGGAGCTGGTTTGGTGGTGCTGAATTCTCTCAGCTTTTGCTTGTCTGTAAAGCTTTTGATTTCTCCTTCATATTGGAATGAGATCCTTGCTGGGTACAGTAATCTGGGCTGTAGGTTATTTTCTTTCATCACTTTAAGTATGTCTTGCCATTCCCTCCTGGCTTGAAGAGTTTCTATTGAAAGATCAGCTGTTATCCTTAAGGGTATTCTCTTGTGTGATATTTGTTGCTTTTCCCTTGATGCTTTTAATATTTGTTCTTTGTGTTTGATCTTTGTTAATTTGATTAAACATGTATCTTGGGGTGTTTCACCTTGGGTTTATCCTGTTTGGGACTCTCTAGGTTTCTTGGACTTGGGTGATTATTTCCTTCCCCATTTTAGGGAAGTTTTCAACTATTATCTCCTCAAGTATTTTCTCATGGTCTTTCTGTCTTCTTCTTCTGGGACTCCTATGATTCGAATGTTGTAGCGTTTAATATTGTCCTGGAGGTTTCTGAGATTGTCCTCATTTCTTTTAATTTGTTTTTCTTTTTTTCTCTCTGATTCATTTATTTCTACCATTCTATCTTCTAATTCACTAATCCCCTCTTCTGCCTCTGTTATTCTACTATTTGTTGCCTCCAGAGTGTTTTTGATCTCATTTATTGCATTATTCATTATATATTGACTCTTTTTATTTCTCCTAGGTCCTTGTTAAACTTTTCTTGCATCTTCTCAATCCTTGTCTCCAGGCTATTTATCTGTGATTCCATTTTGATTTCAAGATTTTGGATCATTTTCACTATCATTATTCGGAATTCTTTATCAGGTAGATTCCCTATCTCTTCCTCTTTTGTGTGGTTTGGTGGGCATTTATCCTGTTCCTTTACCTGCTGGGTATTCCTCTGTCTCTTCATCTTGTTTATGTTGCTGAGTTTGGGGTGTCCTTTCTGTATTCTGGCAGTTTGTGGAGTTCTCTTTATTGTGGATTTTCCTCACTGTGTGTAGGTTTGTACAGGTGACTTGTCAAGGTTTCTTGGTTAGGGAAGCTTATGTCGGTGTTCTGGTGGATGGAGCTGGATTTCTTCTCTCTGGAGTGCAATAAAGTGTCCAGTAATGAGTTATGAGATGTCTATGGTTTTGTAGTAACTTTGGGCAGCCTGTATATTGGAGCTCAGGGCTGTGTTCCTGTGTTGCTGGAGAATTTGCATGGTATGTCTTGCTCTGGAGCTTGTTGGCCCTTATGTGGTGCTTGGTTTCAGTGTAGGTATGGAGGCGTTTGATGAGCTCCTGTCAACTAACGTTGCCTGGAGTCAGAAGTTCCCTGGAATCAGGGTTTGGACTCAAGCCTCCTGCTTCCGGTTTTCAGTGTTATCTTTACAGTAGTCTCAAAACTTCTCCTTCTATACAGCGCCATTGATAAAACATCTAGGTTAAAGATGAAAAGTCTCTCCACAGTGAGGGACACCCAGAGAGGTTCACAGAGTTACATGGAGAAGAGAAGAGGGAGGAGGGAGTTAGAGGTGACCCGAATGAGGTGGGGTGGGATCAATAGAGGAGAGATCAGGCTAGCCAGTAATCACTTCCTTATGTTCACTCCACAACTGGACCACTCAGAGATGTTCACGGAGTTATACAGAGAAGAGTGGAGGGAGGAAGGAGACAGCGGTGGCCAGGAGGATAAAAGGGGGGAATGAAAAGGAGAGAGACAGATCCAGCCAGTAATCAGTTCCCTAAGTGTTCTCCACCGTCTGGAACACATAGAAATTCACAGAGTTGGGTAGAGCAGAGAGGGTTTAGGGAGGAGATACAGGCGACCTGGTCGAGAAAAAGGAGAGTCCTAAGGGGGAGAGAGTAGTCAAGCCAGTAATCTCGCTCCCAAGTAGAAATGGGTACCAAAGATTGGGTTCTTAAAGGTACAAAATTGATAACAAATACCAAAAAGCAAAACTTAAAAATCTAGAGTAGAGTTTGGAATTTCAAAGATACAATGTTAAAGAAAAAAAAAGAAAAAAAGAGAGAAAAAAAAGTCATAAAAATTATAAAGAAAATATAAGTACAAAATTGATAACAAATACCAAAAAGCAAAAATTAAAAATCTAGAGTAGAGTGTAGAGTTTGGAATTTCAAAAATACAATGTTAAAGAAAAGAAGAAGAAAAAAAAAGAGAAGAAGAAAAAAAAGTCACAAAAATCATTAAAATAAATAGGTACAAAATTGATAACAAATACCAAAAAGCAAAAATTAAAAACCTAGAGTAGAGTTTCAAATTTCAGAAATACAATGTTAAAGAAAAGAAGAAGAAAATGAAAGAGAAAATAAAAGTCACAAAAATTATTTAAAAAATATAGGTACAAAATTAATAACAAATACCAAAAGCAAAAATTAAAAACCTAGCCTAGAGTTTGGAATTTCAAAAATACAATGTTAAAGAAAAGAAGAAAAAAAACTAAAAAGAGAAAAAAACAAAGTCACAAAAATTATAAAATATATATATGAAGTTTGCTTTTAAAAAATTTTTTTTTTTTTTTTTGCAAAGTAATAGTAGGTTATAAAAGTGAAAATTAAAGGAGTAATAGAGGACTTAAAATTTTAAAAAAAAAAGAAAGAATGATCGTAAAAATAGTAAAAATATATCTAGGACTTTCTCTGGTGTTGTTGCAGGTAATGTGGGATCAGTTCATTTTCGGCTAGTTCCTTGGTCTGGCTTATACTTCTCAAGATCTATAGGTCCCTTCCTATGTAGTTGCTACTAACAACAGGGTTTTAATCTATTGCACCTGTTGCTTCCAAGGCGGTTCCCTGTGTTTTAGCTTCCTCTGTTTGCTGGTCTCTTCTGTCTCTGATTTCCGCCCTGACGCAAAGGGGGCGGTGGTGGACACTTTTTTTTTTCTTTAGGCTCACTTGTTCAGTCGCCCTGTGGGGAGGGAGGGAGGGATGCTGCAAACAAGTAACACTGGCGAGTGCTCGCAGTGCCTCAGCCACACTGGCCCTGCCCCCGCTCACGGCGCGTATACCCTCCCTGCCGACACTACTCAGGCTCTAGGTTGCTCCACTGGGAACCATCGGAGGCCGGCCCTGGGCTGCATGTGCCTCCCAGGTCTAAGCCACTCAGGTTCAGGCACTCAGGTAGTCCTCAGAGGCGCAGACTCCATTGGGCCTGCGTTTTGTGCCCTTCCCAGGTCCGAGCAGCTCAGGTGATGAGGCGTTTGGCGAGCACGGTCACTGCGACTTATCGCCTCCCCGCCGCTCGGTTTTCTGGGTGTACAACCGGCACACCTTCTCAGGCGGATGTTGCCCGTCCAGAACCCCAAGAAGTCTTAGTCAGCAAAGAAGCCTGCTTACAGTTTTATAGATAATGTCTCTCTGGGGCGATTGCCCCCTTCTGGCTCTGGCTGCCTGTCACCGGAGGGGGATGGTCTGCACTCCGCTATCTGTTCAGTCCTTTGTTCTGTGCGGGGGCCTGGCGGTGTCTCAGGTTAGGGCTGGCTTTTCGCGTGGTAGTATCCCACAGTCTGGTTTGCTAGCCCAAGTTAGTTTGCTCAGATAGCGCTTGGGGCATTCAGGCCAGATCCTTACTCTAAGCGATGCTGCCGGTGCCTCCCTGCCCAGCTCCCGCTTGCTAGTGATGTGTGCAGGCTTCTGCGCTGCTTCTCTGCTGGGGAAGTTACTGCTGGGCTCATAATCTGTGGGTCTTAATTATTTATTTTTCCTCCCTGTTATTTTTCCCTCTGTGCTTCCCAG
>NW_027219059.1:0-11370 GCF_027580195.1 Bos mutus
TATCAAAGTAATGCTCACAATTCCCCAAACCAGACTTCAACAGTACATGGACTGTTAACTTTCAGATGTTCAAGCTGGATTTAGAAAAGGCAGAGGAACCAGAGATCAAAATGCCAACACCCACTGGATCATCAAAAAAGCAAGAGAGTTCCAGAAAAACATCTACTTCTGCTTTATTGACTATGCCAAAGCCTTTGACTGTGTGGATCACAAAAAACTGTGAAAAATTCTTAAAGAGATGGGAATACCAGACCAACTCACCTTTCCTCCTAAGAAATCTGTATGCTGGTCAAGAAAGTAACAGTTAGAACTAAAAATGAAGAAAACAGACTGGTTCCAAACTGGGAAAGAAATATGTCAAGGATGTATATTGTTACTCTGCTTATTCAACTAATATGCAGATTAAATCATGTGAAATGCTGGGATGGATGAAGTGTACACTGAAATCAAGATTTCTAGGAAAAATATCAGTAACCTCAGATATACGGATGACATCACCCTTATGGCAGAAAGAGAAGAACTAAAGAGCCTCTTGATGAAAATGAAAGAGGAGAGTAAAAAGTTGGCTTAGAATTCAACCTTCAGAAAACTGAAATAATAGCATCTAATCCCATCCCTTCATGGCAAATAGATGGGGAAACAATGGAATCAATAAGAGATTTTTTTTTTTTTTTTTTGCGGTGGGGCATGGGGCTCCAAATTCACTGCAGATAGTGACTGAAGCCATGAAATTAAAAGACACTTTCTTCTTTAAAGAAAAGCTATGACCAACCTGGATAGCAAGCTAAAAAGCAGGGATATTACTTTGCCAACAAAGGTCCATAGAGTCAAAGCTATGGTTTTTCCAGTAGTCATGTATGGATGTGAGAGTTGGACTATAAAGAAAGCTGAGCACTGAAGAATTGATGCCTTTGTACTGTGGTGTTGGAGAAGACCCTTGAGAGTCCCATGGACAGCAAGGAGACCCAATCAGTCCCTCTTCAAAGGAAATCAGTCTTGAATATTCTTTGGAAGGACTGATGTTAAAGCTAAAACTCTAATACTTTGGCTACTTAATGTGAAAAACTGACTCATTGGAAAAGACCCTGGTGCTGGGAAAGATTGAATGCAGGAGGAGAAGGGGAAGACAGAGGATGAAATGGTTGGATGGCATCACTGATTTTATGGACACAACTTTGAGCAAGCTTTAGGAGTTGGTGATGGACGGGGAAGCCTAGTGTGCTGCAGTCCATGAGGTCTCAAAGAGTCAGACACAACTGAGAGACTGAATTGAACTGAAACAATCAAATGTTTTGAGAGATGACAAATGCCTAGATATCTATTTGTTCAATTCAGTAGTTATGATTCTTAGGTTAAAAACTCAATTCCTAAAAGATTCCTAAGTTCTTTGCAGTGCTAATATTCTGTAATTATGAGATGAGTGATAAATATTTTGAACTTCACATGTTTTCAGCTGAATTCCTAGCCCTTACTCCCCCAAACAGATTGAACTGCTCATTTCTCTTATTATTAGTAAATTCTACTGAAGCCACACATTTAGAATCAACCTACTCTCCTTCTCTCCTGCCTCCTCTTCAAAATTCCAAGGAATCCTCATGTCCCTGTCTTCAAAACATTCCCTGAATCTGAGCCCTTTTCACCACCTCCACTGGCAACATCTTGGTCAAACTACTACCATTTTTGCCAAAAATATTTCAAAATCCTTCAAACTGGTCTACACATTTGTTCCTCTATAGTTTATTTTCAATGTATCAGTCAGTATTGTTTACAAAAATAAGGGAATTCATGTAACTCTTGTTCTTAAAAAAAAAAAAAAAAAAACTATGAATTTACTAATTTATTTAAAGTTAAAGTCAAAGTCTGTACAGTGGTCTCAATGTCCTTCACAAGCAGGCCCTTCATTACCTACAGATCCTTACCTTCTACGACACCCTCCTCCTTTATTTCTGTTTCAACCTCATAGACTTTCTCAATGTTTCTTAAGAATAGCAGCCCTGGCACAGCATCAGATATATTGGATCTATCTGCTCCCCAGTGTAAACACTATTCCCCAGATGTTTGCAAGATTCACACTCTCATCTTCTTTAAGTTTCTATCAAATGACACTTTCTGGCATTTCTGCCCATCCTCATCAATCTATTTTAAATTTTATATTCCTTTCCCATCAACAATCCCCATCCTTCTTATTCTGCTCAGATCCTGCCCTTTTTCCCCAGACATAAGATTCTGATGCTGGGAAAGACTGAAAGCAAAAGGAGAAGGGGATGGCAGAGGTTGAAATGGCTAGATAGCATCATTGGCTCAATGGACATGGATTTGAGCAAACTCTGGGAAACAGGGGAGGACCTGAGAGTCTGGAGTGCTGCAGTCCATGGGGTCACTTACAGAGTCAGTCAGTGACTGGACAACTGCAATCCTCTCCTTTTGCTTAAGTTTATTGTCCCTCTTTCTTCACCAGAATGTAACAACACAGGTCAGAAAGACTTTTCTGTTTTGTTTACTGCTGTATTCCAAAGTATAGAACAGTTCTTAGCATGTAATTGGCACTTGATTAATATTTCTGAAATTAATTAATGAGTAAGTACCTTTATAATTTAAATGTGTCTCCTTTCTAACCTTGCTCAAACTCCCCAGGACACATCTTCCCTCAAGTGGTCAGTGTATTACATCACATGAAAAGGAAGAGTAAATAAAGAGAAGATTCATAACCACCAAGAGGGACTAAAATAATTTCTGAATTTGAGATAATTTGCAATTAAAAAATGAATAAAATAAGCAACAAAGAAAATGTCAGAGCCAGTCCTGTTGAGCCTCCCATATAAAAGGACTTCATATGTTGTGTGATCCCTGAAGCATCTCTGTCCCTTTCTCCCTTTCACTGGAGCACTTAAAATTTGAGGGAAGAATGCATCCTTCTAGGAAAAAGAAAAATGCATCCTGTTTGAGCAGCACAGAAAACTAGAGGCATGTCTTTTTGCCTCTTATTTTCTCTACTGTGTACATGAATATATGATGACCCAGCATAGCTACCAGACTGAATTAGAACTCTAAATGAGGGTTATATAACACGAACGAAATTCAAGTTAGAAGACTGTGTGTGTGTGTGTGTGTGTGTGTGTGTGTTGTGTTTGCATAAGAATGACCCTTTGAGAGCCAGGCCAGACTGTCTGAGGTCACAGAAAGCCAGAGCACTTAGCTGCCCCTGACCCTGGTTGCTTACCCTTGATCTTGAAGGACACTCCTGGACTTCCCTCTCCTCTGATGCTTTGGGGAGCTGTGTTAGATCTAATATAAGTGTTTCCTAAATGGTCCATTGGGACCTCTTCCGCAGAGCATCCCAGAAATATGTGCCTCCCTCTCCAAAGACACAATTGGAGCTCATTTGGAGCATGGGGATAGTGTATTAATTAGGATATGGTAAAATGAGGAGCTGCCGGGAGCAGGAGCTCCACCCATGACAAAGGTCATGAGGAAGGATAACAAAGGCGGATCGAAATCAGGAGTCCCCTGGAAATTAGAAGATCTACCCCAAAACCAGAGTCTACCTACTTTCTGCTTTGTGCTCTCACCTACACCTCTGAGTTTATGGGGGCTGTTTGCTCTCTCTGAAAAAGAGTTAACTTACAGCTCCAGAGAGTTCCTGGATGGCCAAACTCTTTGAAGGTCAGCCTGCCTGAAAGGCCAGAGCACATGTGATTAGCAGAGCCTCCCAACTGTGACCCTGAGTTGTTCTAAACTGTCTAAATACAGATTCCTCTGCAGTTAAAAGATTGATTAGAAATTGTATTGTGAAGGGTTTTCATTTGTTGTGCCAATGTTTGCTGCTTCCCTGTCCTCTACCTGCTTTGGGGGTCCCTGGCAGTGTATTGATCTAATATAACTGTTTCCTCAGTAGCTTTAATGTTTGTAACCTGGACTCTTGAGTTAATTCTTTTTGTTGCAGCCCAGAAATTTGCCCTATAGGAATGCCTTTAATGCTTTTGGAGGGTGGTCCTGACTAATCACCTTTAGAAAAAATAAGTTTTCTGAAGAAAGGGTCTTAAAATGTTAACATTGATGCAAATCACCTAAACTTTTGCATATGATGGAGAAAGCCTGGCTTACTGCCTGACTCTACCCCTTCCCCATTATCCTCTATGCATAAAGGTATAAAAACTATTTAAGCCTTAGGATGAAACTTGGTCTCCCCATAAAATCTTTCTCTCACCTTCTGGCTGAATTATTCCGCCTCTTTTTCCACTGAATTTCCTCACTGAGCTATTCTCATTCTATTAATCTTTATATCTTTGATGAATATTTAAATAAATAGGTCACCAATGCCGTCTCTCCTTCGAATACCCTGGATCAGCCGGGGCTGGACCCTGGTAAGGAGCATTTCATTAAAAGTCCCCTCTCAAAATGAATATGTCAAATGCAATCATACCTGTGTGTGACTGTGTGTGTGGGCTTCCCAGGTGGCGCTAGGGTAAAGAACCTGCCTGCAAATGCAGGAGACCTTGGAGGCACAGTTTCAGTCCCTGGGTTGGGAAGATTACCTGGAGAGGGGCATGGCAATCCACAGTATTCTTGCCTGGAGCATCACATGGACAGAGGAGCCTGGCAGGCTATGGTCCATAGGGTTGCAGAGTTGGACAGGACTGAATTGACCAGGCACACACAGCATTTGCGTGATAAAAACAAACAAAAAAATTCTCCAAATTGTACTAATTGTATTTTCTAGATATTATCATGTGATTCATAGTGTTTTTCCCTCTCCTATGTTTCACTATCTGTCCAGGCTACACTTCCTTGTCTCATTCATCAGGAAACACTACCCATTCTTGGGGCCATGGTTTGAATCGCAACCCTCTAAAATTCATATATTGAAGATCTAACCTCCAGCAAATTCAAATGTGACTGAATTTGGAGATAGAGCCTTTATAAAGGAAATTCAGTTAAAATGAGATGGTTAGAATGAACCTTAATGCAATCTGACTGGTACCTTTATAAAAACAAACAAAAATGGAAACAGGAAAAGAGATACCAGGGATGCTTTTGCACTCATGCACACACACACACACACACACACACACACACAGATCCAAGCCAGGACAAAGTAAGAAAGTGACCAAGTGCCAGCAAATGAAAAAGACGTCAGAACAAACCAACCATGCTGGCTCATTGATCTTGGCCTTTCAGCCTCCAGAGTTGTGAGAAATATATTTCAATTGTTTATGACAGTCAGTCTCTGGTATTTTGATATGGCAGCCCTGACAAACTCTAAATCCTCTCTTGGATGTAAAGCTTTTGAAATCTTTTTACCTCTCTAATTATCTATCTTTATCTTCTTCTCCATTTCTGTTTCATGGAGCAGCTCTTCTTTTGCCATTCATTCTTTTATTTCTTTGGGAAAATAGTATTTTATTGGAAGCTTGCCATGACTCTAAATATAGTGTTTCTTTCCTATATATGCTGTCAAGGAAATCTTTATTTCACAGTAAGCAAAAATATGAAAATCAGAAAAGAAAAATAAATTTATTTTGAATGGCATTTTACAGTAGATATTGTACTTATGAACTTTCAACTAGCACTAACTCATAACAAATGAATAAGTACCTCTGGAATCAAAAAATCTGTGTTTGTGTTATTTTATCTTACCTATGATTTATCTGATTGGAACCAAGAGATTTCATCTGTCTAGTCATGACAGTGATTGCATAACCAATACTATTATACTTACAATTAATTAATAAGCTGTCAATTGTAAAAAAAAAAAAAAAAAAAAAAAACCTCTCAGAATTCCAGTACTATAGACTCTGTTCTGAGCTAGCATGCCTAGTAGTTTTTCCAATTGCCACAGACTGATTTATTTTTAAAAATATTCAAGAACATCAGTGCTGACTTAAAAAGACAAATACAGGCTGGTATTTCTACATTATTCAGTGATTTTATTTTTGCTTAATTTATTTATTTCTGAGATTTACAGACTGTTATCAATAAAATAGAAACTAATCTGCAAAACACAAAACAAGCAAAAAAAAAAACCACTTTGTTTACCAAGTTCAGTTCAGTTCAGTTGCTCAGTTGTGTCCGACTCTTTGTGACCCCATGAACTGCAGCACACCAGGCCTCCCTGTCCATCACCAACTCCCAGAGTTCACTCAAACTCATGTCCATTGAGTTGGTGATGCCATCCAGCCATCTCATCCTCTGTTGTCCCCTTCTCCTCCTGCCCCCAATCCCTCCCAGCCTCAGAGTCTTTTCCAGTGAGTCAACTCTTCCCATCAGGTGGCCAAAGTATTGAGGTTTCAGCTTCAGCATCAGTCCTTCCAATGAACACCCAGGACTGATCTTCTTTAGGATGGACTGGTTGGATCTCCTTGCAGTCCAAGGGACTCTCAAGTATCTTCTCCCATGGCAAACCACTTCAGTATTCTTGCCTTGAGAACCCCATGAACAGTATGAAAAGGCAAAATGATAGGATATTGAAAGAGGAACTCCCCAGGTTGGTAGGTTTCCAATATGCTACTGGAGATCAGTGGAGAAATAACTCCAGAAAGAATGAAGGGATGGAGCCAAAGCAAAAACAATACCCAGTTGTGGATGTGACTGGTGATAGAAGCAAGGTCTGATGCTATAAAGAGCAATATTGCATAGGAACCTGGAATGTTAGGTCCATGAATCAAGGCAAATTGGAAGTGGTCAAACAGGAGATGGCAGGAGTGAACGTCGACATTCTGGGAATCAGTGAACTAAAATGGACTGGAATGGTGAATTTAACTCAGATGACCATTATACCTCCTGTTTACCAAAGCCTTTGCTAAAGAAACTTTGCTCTATCTAACATTTTCCTCAAGGCATCTTTAACATCTTTATTTCTTAAGCTATAGATCAAGGGATTCAACAAGGGAATCACCACTGTGTAGAACACAGACACCACTTTTTCCCTCTCCAGGGCATAGCTGGTACTTGGCCGGGAGTAAATGAAGAGAATTGACACATAGTACAAGGTGACAGCTGTCAGGTGAAAGCCACAGGTGGAGAAGGCCTTCAAGCGGCCTTGGGTGGAGCGGATCTTCAAGAGGGCAGCAATGATGAAGAAATAGGAGGCAAGGATAAGCACAGCAGGAGTGATGATGTTGGATGCAAGTATGAAATACAGCACAGCCTGGTAGCTTTCCTTCACATCACAGGCCAACTTGACAAGGGGGGGCAGGTCACAGAAGAAATCATCAATGACATTGTTCCTGCAGAAGCTCAAGGTAAATGTTTCACTGGTGATGATGGTTGAGTTCACAAAGCCACTAAAGTAGGCAGCTGCAGCAAGACTGGTACATAAATTTGGGGACATGGCCTGGGAGTAAAGTAGTGGGTTAGAGATGGCCACATAACGGTCATAAGCCATGGCAGCCAACAGGTAACACTCGCTGTTGGCCAGTCCAGCAGAGAAAAAGAACTGAGCTAGGCAGCCAGCAAAAGAGATGCGCTTGTCGTCAGAGATGCAGGTCATCAGGATTTGGGGGCATAGACGGAAGCATACCAGAGACCCAGGAATGAAAGATTCCCATTGAAGAAATACATGGGTGTGTGGAGCCAAGAATCAGCACAGATCAGAGAAATCAGGGTGATGTTCCCTAAAAGACTGCTGATATATATGATGAGGAAGATATAAAAGAGAACTGTCTGTAAACATGAGTCTGTCATAAATCCTAAAAGTATGAACTCCTTCACTGTGGTATATTTTTTTTCATCCATTGAATCTGAGTTTTTTTTTTTCATTCCTTTCTGTAAAAAAAATAATCAATATGTCATGATTTAAGGTATTGATGTTATCAGCTTCCCCATTATATGTCATTTTAGATTGTTTAAATACTCAAATAATGCATATACCATGTTCATTTTAAAAAATTGTTTATGCTGAACTGGAAATTATTCCTGTTAGAAAACTGTTAAATCTTTCTATGCTGCCTTGAAAGACCAGATTATGAACATAATATAGTTTGTCACCATACATTTTTTTTCTAATCATTCTCCTTTTGAGAGATGGTGATTTGTTTATCTTCTTTTCTGTTTGCAGCTAGAGTGATTGGGGAGCACGTGGAAGACATAAAAAAGGGAGTTTGCATTTAAGCTCTTAATCTTTGTTTTTTCTAATGAATTACCAGAAGAAGCATACTTTTATTAGTCTGGTCACACTTTGGAATAACCTTGAAAGTGCATTTATGCTAATCTCTTTGAAGGCCATACTTATATTTTATTTAACTCTTTATCCACAAAACCAATAAAACAGCTAAAAATAAAGTTTAAAAATGAATAATAAAATGTATAACTTGAATAATACAATAGGTTTACTTAGAGAATAGGAATTTGAAACCATATCTATGTATGTATGACATTCAAATGCATGCTGAAAGGATGTTAAAATATTAATCAATGGATAATTGTGTTCAAAATGTGGTTTAATTTCCTATAGAAATGAGAATTAAAAACAGAAAACTAAACTTATCAAACTGAATGATTTGGGGGAATGTGGTCAGCAGAATATGGCCCATTAAGATGTTCAAGTTCTTTTTCTTAAAGTTGAAGTTTAGTTGATTTGCATTATTACATTAATTTCAAGTGTACAGCATAATGATTCAGCATTTTTACAGATTATACTCTATTAAAGTTATTACAAGATACTTGCTATGATTCTCTGTGCTATACATTGTATCTTTGTTGCTTATCTATTTTATACATAGTAATTTGTATCTCTTAATCCCATATCCCTAATTTGTCCCTTTACCTTCGTTTCCCCATTGGTATAACCACTAATTTGTTTCTTGTAGCTGTAAGTCTATTTCTATTTTGCATATATATTCATTTGCATTACTTCTTAAATTCTACATATGTGATGTCATACAGTATTTATCTTCATCTTACTTCACTATTTTCTAGATTAATCTACATTGTTGTAAATGGCAGACTTTCATTAATTTTTGTAGCTAGAAATATTCTGCTATGTACATACATATATTACATCTTTACCCATTCATCTGTTGATGGGCACTTGCATTGCTTCCATATCTTGTCTTTTGTAGATAGTGCTGCTGGGGACATTGGGATGCACTTATCTTTTCAAATTAGTGTTTTACTAATTGCCAGTACATGGGGATGTACTTTATGGGGAAAGGATAATTAAGTTAAAAATCAAGAATTTTGAAATAAGAAAGTAATCAGGGTGGGCCATAAATCCAATGACAAATATCCTTATAGAAAGGAGGTAGAGGGAGGTTTGACTACAGACCCAGCGAAGGAAGCAGTGTGACCAGAGAAGCAGAGTTCAGAGTGATACAACCACAGGGAATGCCAGCAACCTCAAAAAGCCTAAGAGACAAGAAAGAGAAGCTCCACTAGAGCCTCTGGGTGGATCATCACCCTGACTTTAAACCCATTGCCTTTGAGTTCTGAGCTCCAGAACTATGAGAGAATAAATTTTTGCTGCTTTAGGCCACCCAGTTTATGATCATTTAATACATGAAATTATAGAAGTCAACCTCTAATAGTCTTCTTTCCTTTGAAAGTAGAAGCATTTCTGCCTCCAGCAATGGGGGAAGGACCATCTCGGCTTGTCTATGGTACAACTTGAAAAAAACATAACACCACATAGCACAATCAAAAAAGGGCTAAATTAGGATTTTCAGGGTTCTGAACAGGCATGGATATATTTCTGCTATTAGAGCCAAGGCTTTCAAAACCTCTTATACCCAAGAAAAAATAAAATATATATTTTTAGGTGATGAGTGTGTGTGTGTGTGCATGAGTGTGCATACTCAGTTGCATTTGACTCTTTGTTATCCCATGTACTGTGTAGTCTGCCAGGCTCCTCTTCCATGGAATCTCCCAGGCAAGAATATTGGAATGGGTTGCCATTTCCTTCTCCAGGAGATCTTCCTGACCCAGGGATGGAACCTGCATATCTTACATCTCCTGCATTGGCAGGCAGATTCGTTACCACTGAACCACCTGGGAAGATTTAGGTGATGGACTTAAGCTAAAAAATATAAATAATTGCTCTCTTGGAACTGTATCTTTTTGATGAATGAAATCATAATTTTAATTAAAAATGTTAATGCTACATTTATTATCAAAGTAGAATTTATTCAGAAAAAGCAAAAGAGGATTGGAGTAAGTAATGTTTCAGTTCTTTTAGAATTTCAGGAGTGCCAGGAGCCATGATCCTTTTTAACAAAGCATCTTCCTGGAAGCTGCTTAAGATCAAGAATCAATAAATCTGGATTCTGATCTGAGTTGGTTGTTGCCATTTGAAATAAAATGATAACCTCTAAAGCTTTATTTTCTCACCTACCTTCTCAATTCAGTGAGACTTTAGTGAAAATGTTAGTCACTCAATCGTGTCCAACTCTTTGCGACCCCACAGACTATAGCCTGCCAGGCTCCTCTGTCCATGGAATTCTCCAGGCAAGAATACTGGTGCAAGTTGTCATGTCCCCCTCCAGGGGATCTTCCCAACCCAGGAATCAAACCTGCATCTCCTGCACTGCAGGCCAATTCTTTACCACTGAGCTACCAGGGAAGCCCTCATAATATATTACACAATAGTCTTATATATAAAAACACAAAAGAGAGATTTTTGAGATACCCTTACTTGCCATTAATTCTTAGACTTAAAGCTGGCTGCATGCCTTGTTAGAAGGGACACTCAGAAACTTTCTTCCCACAAAATATCTCTCCTCATCTCTCATTATCAGGAGACCCATTTAAGAGGTAGATGGTTTTGGGGCTGGCTATCCAAAAGAATCTGAGGTCTTTGTGATCTCCCAGTCCTCTTCTGTTTTAATGTGTTTGCAATCTGTGTCATTCAGTTTGATAATTTAATCAGGTACTTCTTGAGTTATAGTTATAATAGCATAATAAGATCCCAAAGAAATGCCTAAATATATTCATCTATATCTATATTTTATACATAAATCTTAGATGTCAAAAAAGAAAAGTGAAATATATATAGAACTATAAGTATAGATGGATATATTATATACGGAAATAGATATAAATATAGACAAAGATATAAATATACATAGAACTAGATTGATAGACATATAAAATTTTTCTCTTTCTCTTAAAGAGCTTCTATCCAATGAACTTCACAACATATAAAAAGAAACATTTCAAAGTCATGAAAATATTGGCCAATATTAGTATTTCTATACTCTTACCAACATTAAGGATGGATCAGCTTACTACAAGATAAAGGGAGACATTGGGCCACAGAGAGCTGCATGCAGCTACTCAGGGTTTATGAGAAAAAAAACATCCATAAAGTATACGACTAATTATCTGTTTCACTGAAAAAGAGAAAAAGAATGAAACAAAAGACATTTGAAGGCATTT
>NW_027219060.1:0-8560 GCF_027580195.1 Bos mutus
CTTCCTGCTGGGAGAGACTGACTGTGGGTCTTGTTCTGATGGGCGGGACCATGCTCATTAAATGTTTAATCCAATTTTCTGTTGATGGGCGGGGCTGTTTCCCTCCCTGTTGTTTGACCTGAGACCCAGCTAAGGTGGAGGAAATGAAGATAATGGCCACCTCCTTCCAAAGGTCCCAGGCAGGCACTGCTGCACTCAGTGCCCCCAACCCTGCAGCAGTACACTGCCGACCCACGCCTCCTCTGGGGACTCCTAGAGACACCCACGGGCAAGCCTGGGTCCAGTCCCTTGTGGGGTCCCTGCTCCTTTCTCCCGGGTCCTGGTGCACACAAGGTTTTGTTTGTGCCCTCCAAGAGTCTGTTTCCCCAGTCCTGTGTAAGTTCTGTAATCAAATCCCACTGGCCTCCAGAGTCAAATTCCTTGGGGGTTCTCAGTTCCCTTGCCAGATCCCCAGGTTGGTAAATCTGTTGTGGGTCCTAGAACTTTCTTAACAGCACGAGAATTTCTTTGGTATGATCGTTCTGCACTTTGTGGTTCGTCTGCTTGGGGGCTCTATGGTTGGGGCTAATGGCGACCTCCTCCAAGAGGGCTTATGCCACAGGCTGGGTGACCAGGGCTCCTGCACCCAGAGTCCCTGCCCCTGCGGCAGGCCACTGCTGACCCCCAGTCCCTCCACAGGAGACACTCACACACGGTTCTGGCTCAGTCTCCGCGGGGTCTCTGCGTCCTGCTGTGCACAAGGCTTTGTTTGGGCCCTCCAAGGGTCACTGATGGGTATGGGATTTGATTCCAAACTAAATTTCGCCCCTCCTACCACCTTGCTGGGGTGTCTCCTTTGCCCTTGGATGTGGGGTATCTTTTCTGGTGGGATCCAACATTCTCCTGTTCTTGGTTGTTCAGCACCGAGTTGTTATTTTGGACTTCTCCCAGGAGAAAATGAGGGCACGTCCTTCTACTCTGCCATCTTGTATGGGAATATTTGGTCAGAGTCCCATAACACTGAATGGGGTTTTCCAACAGATTTTTTGGTGCCGGGAAAAGATTGAAAGCAGGGGGAGAAAGGGACAACATTGATAAAACCAATTAGATGGCATCACCAACTGAATGGACATGAGTTTGAGCAAGCACGGGTGTTGGTGACAGACAGGAAGGCTGGTCAGATAAGGCTCAGCACAATTTTCACGACCCAGGGATGAAACGGGTCCTCCTATATTGGCATTTTTTTTTTTTTTTTTTTTACTGATTACAGCCACCCTGATGGCTTAGACAGTAAAGAGTCTGCTGACAATAAGGGAGACCCAGGTTCCATCCTGGGGAAGCATCTCCTGGAGAAGGGAATGGCTACCCACTGCAGTATTCTTGCCTGGAGAATTCTATGGACAGAGGAGCCTGGAGGGCTACAGTCCATGGGGTCGCAAATAGTCTGGGCACGACTGAGTAGGTTCGGCACTCTATTTCATTCGACATTATAGTGAACCTTCTCTGTGCCGCATTTGAGCCCATATATCATTAGCTTCTCTTGTGTTGTTGGAAGAGGGTGTTTGTTATGACCAGTGCATTTTCTTGGCAAAACTCTATTAGTCTTTGCCCTGCTTCATTCCGTATTCCAAGGCCAAATTTGCCTGTTACTTCAGGTGTTTCTTGACTTCCTACTTTTGCATTCCAGTCCCCTATAAGGAAAAGGACATCTTTTTTGGGTGTTTGTTCGTTCTAAAAGGTCTTGTAGGTCTTCATAGAACCGTTCAACTTCAGCTTCTTCAGCGTTACTGGTTGGGGCATAGACTTGGATTACTGTGATATTGAATGGCTTGCCTTGGAAACGAACAGAGATCATTCTGTCGTTTTTGAGATTGCATCCAAGTACTGCATTTCGGACTCTTTTGTTGACCATGATGGCTACTCCATTTCTTCTGAGGGATTCCTGCCCGCAGTAGTAGATATAATGGTCATCTGAGTTAAATTCACCCATTCCAGTCCATTTCAGTTCGCTGATTCCTAGAATGTCGACATTCACTCTTGCCATTTTTTGTTTGACCACTTCCAATTTGCCTTGATTCATGGACCTGACATTCCAGGTTCCTATGCAGTATTGCTCTTTACAGCATCGGACCTTGCTTCTATCACCAGTCACATCTACAGCTGGGTATTCTTTTTGCTTTGGCTCCATCCCTTCATTCTTTCTGGAGTTATTTCTCCACTGATCTCCAGTAGCATATTGGGCACCTACTGACCTGGGGAGTTTCTCTTTCAGTATCCTATCATTTTGCCTTTTCATACTGTTCATGGGGTTCTCAAGGCAAGAATACTGAAGTGGTTTGTCATTCCCTTCTCCAGTGGACCACATTGCCAAAGCCTTTGACTGTGTGGATCACAATAAACTGTGGAAAATTCTGAAAGAGATGGGAATACCAGACCACCTGATCTGCCTCTTGAGAAATTTGTATGCAGGTCAGGAAGCAACAGTTAGAACTGGACATGGAACAACAGACTGGTTCCAAATAGGAAAAGGAGTACATCAAGGCTGTATATTGCAGAGTACATCATGAGAAACGCTGGGCTGGAAGAAGCACAAGCGGGAATCAAGATTGCCGGGAGAAATATCAATAACCTCAGATATGCAGATGACACCACCCTTATGGCAGATAGTGAAGAGGAACTAAAAAGCCTCTTGATGAAAGTGAAAGTGGAGAGTGAAAAAGTTGGCTTAAAGCTCAACATTCAGAAAACGAAGATCATGGCATCCGGTCCCATCACTTCATGGGAAATAGATGGGGAAACAGTGGAAACAGTGTCAGACTTTATTTTGGGGGGCTCCAAAATCACTGCAGATGGTGACTGCAGCCATGAAATTAAAAGACGCTTACTCCTTGGAAGGAAAGTTATGACCAACCTAGATAGCATATTCAAAAGCAGAGACATTACTTTGCCAGCAAAGAGGTCCGTCTAGTCAAGGCTATGGTTTTTCCTGTGGTCATGTATGGATGTGAGAGTTGGACTGTGAAGAAGGCTGAGCGCCGAAGAATTGATGCTTTTGAACTGTGGTGTTGGAGAAGACTGTTGAGAGTCCCTTGGACTGCAAGGAGATCCAACCAGTCCATTCTGAAGGAGATCAGCCCTGGGATTTCTTTGGAAGGAATGATGCTAAAGCTGAAACTCCAGTACTTTGGCCACCTCATGCGAAGAGTTGATTCATTGGAAAAGACTCTGATGCTGGGAGGGATTGGGGGCAGGAGGAGAAGGGGACGACAGAGGATGAGATGGCTGGATGGCATCACTGACTCGATGGACGTGAGTCTGGGTGAACTCCGGGAGTTGGTGATGGACAGGGAGGCCTGGCGTGCTGCGATTCTTGGGGTCGCAAAGAGTCGGACACGACTGAGCGACTGATCTGATCTGATCTGATCTGATCATTAGCTTCAGCCGTCAAGAAAATCGTTATTCAAAAGAAATCAGACTCAGAGTGTCGAGGAGGAGAAAACATGGAGAGAGGGGTCTGGGAACAAGGGAATGGTAGCTGGCTTCAAAGGGAGCTGGGGTGGGGAAAGGCGTGAATCTCGGCGGCGGTTACTCAGCATTCATTTGCATACCCAGCATGCACTGCGCGCAATGTAGTTTCAATTTACTATTACAATTTATTGTAGATTTCTTTAAAACGTAGTATTTCGAAGAATGAGCCTTCATCCACTTCCGTGAAGTGATCTGCTGCAAACTCTTGACCTGGACTTACACTTGATGTAACTCAGCCTCACTGTGTTAGGAGTGAGTGTTCCCTCATCTCTATGGGCACAGGCCCAGTGAGTTAGTCATTCTTCCCGTGGTCCCACCGAGTCTTTTGTCTTGTACTTGAGACTCGGTTGGTCAAGCCCACGGGAAGAATACAGGCAAGTCAAACCTAAATTTTGGAGGTCTTTTTCAAGACCAACATTGTTGTGTTCAAAAACAGACCTTGAGGAACGAAAGTTTGGAGGCAGGGTTTTTTCTGGGGTTCCTATACTCAAGGGTTTTCTGTGTGTTTATCACGTGCAGTCATGAGGTTAGGCTTTGGAGTACTCGCTTGACTCTCTCAGTCGCGTCCTAGTATTTCGTAACCCCACGGGCTGCAGCAGTTCAGGTTTCCCTGTCTATCACCCATTCTCAGAGCTTCGTCACACTCATGTCCTTCGAATCCACCGTGCTATCTAATCTTTTCATTTTCTGTCGTCTCCTTCCTCCTCTCTCCTTGAGTCCTGCCCACCATCAGGGTCTGTTCTAAGAAGTCAGTTCTTTGTGGCAGGTGGCCAAAGTATTGGAGTTTCAGTGGCAACATCAGTTCTTCCGATGAATATTCAGGATTGGTTTCCTTTAGGATGGGCAGCTTGGATTTCCC
Source organism: Bos mutus (assembly GCF_027580195.1). NCBI lineage: Eukaryota > Metazoa > Chordata > Mammalia > Artiodactyla > Bovidae > Bos > Bos mutus. The sequence continues at coordinate 4,367 of NW_027219060.1, forward strand.
TGCAGTCCAAGGGACTCTCAAGAGTCTTCTCCAAGACCACAGTCCAAAAGCATCAATGTTTCGGCCGGCAGCTTTCCTTACAGTCCAACTCTCACATCCATACATGACTGCTGGAAAAACGGTATCTTTGACTGGACGGACCTTTGTCGGCAAAGTAATATCTCTGCTTTTTAACATGCTGCCTTGGTTGGTCATAGCTTTTTTTTCCCCAAGTAGCAAGCGTCTTTTCCTTTCATGGCTGAAGTCACCGTCCTCTGTGATTTTGGAGCACAAGAAAGTAAAGCCTGTCACTGTTTCCATTGTTTCCACATCTATTTGCCATGCAGTGATGGGACTGAATGCCATGATCTTCGTTTTCTGAATTTTGAGTTTTAAGTCAAGATTTTCACTCTCATCTTTGACATTCATCAAGAGGCTCTTTAGTTCTTTTTCACTTTCTGTCATAAGGGTGGTGTCATCTGCATTTCGGAGGTTATTGGTGTTTCACTGGGCAATGTTGATTCCAGCTTGTGTTTCATCCAGCATGGCATTTTGCATGATGTACTCCGTGTATAAGTTAAATAAGCAGGGTGACAATATACAGCCTTGATGTTCTCCTTTACCGCTTTAGAACCAGCCTGGTTTTCAATGTCCAGTTCTAACTGTTGCTTCTTGACCTGCATACAGATTTCTCAGGGGGCAAATAAGGTTGATTGTTCAGTAAGATTGATTGGTCTTTGGTCAGTAAGGTTCTCATAATCCTGAATGGGTTTTCCAGGAGATTTTTCCACCTTCCATGCAGGAGACTTGGGTCGATTCCTGGGTCTGGAAGATCCCCTGGAGAAGTGAACAGCTACCCAATCCAGTATTCTGGCCTGGAGAATTCCATGCACTGCATAGTTCAAGGGAGTCATTTTAGACTCCCTATGAGGATGGCTGATCAAAGTGTATATTTAACTTTTCATTTATGTGATGCCAATTTTTGCTTTTTCTCCAAAGACAGTGTACCGGCGCACACGCAACAGCGCTATATCAACATTTCGCGGTTTCACATGCCCAGCAACTCTTGGTGTTTTCAGGCTTTTAGGATTTTTGATCGTTTGGGAGGTGTGCAATCCATCATTTAAAGTATTTGCATGTAATTTCACTGTATGGAGGAGCCATCACTTGTTCAAATCAAAATTCTGGTGTAGGGCGTGTAGTTTCCAATTTTTTCTGTTTTATACTCAAAGCAGTGGTTGTCCAATTACTTCCTCAGAACAAATTCCAAGAGTGAAAATGCCAGACTAAATGTTCCACACACTGAAATTTTTTATCCATATTGCCCACCTGTCAACATAGAAAGATTTTACAATTTTACATTCTTTTTTTTTTTTTTTTTAAATCTCTTTGGCTGGGATATAAATTGTGAGCTTCCTCTTAGGGAACTGTAGGCCATGTAAGCAAATGAAGTGCATGTGGAAGGCTTATCCTGACGCTGGTAGCTCAGAGCACTGGCTGTCCAATTTTACATTCTTATCTACAGTATTTGCATACCTTTACTCCCAAACGTGTTTCAAAAGCATCTTTTTTTCTTAAAAAAATCTGTTTTGTATATACTTAAAATTTTCATTTGTTTTTTTAAAATTTATTTTTTAATTGAAGGATAATTGCTTTCAGAATTTAATTTTAAAGGCCAAATGACACAGGGCTCTCAGAAGAGCAAAACCCAGGACTTCTTTTTTCCATCCCAGTTCCCACTTCCCAGAAAAACCGTTTTAATCCTTAGCAGTTTCATCTACTTCGTTCTATAACTCATAGTATGCTTATATGACTCTTTCTTCGTTTGGTTTTAAAGTGTAGCGGACAGGCTAGATGCCCACTCGGATATCAATTTTTCCTCAACCTTCACAGATAGCTTAGAATTCCTGAGCCTTTCCAGGGTTCTGAAGCATTAAAGAGTCCTTGTCCCCACTTGGCTGCTGTTACCTGTTCTCCCGTTTTGTCAATAAGAACGTATCTTTTCTTTTGATTCCTTTACTGTCATTTAGTGGGGTTTTGTGGACAGAGTAGAGATAAATGGATATATTTAATCTGCCATATTCAACCTGAAATCTGAAGATACTGTAGATTTTATTATCATTATTATTATTATTATTGGCCGCACTACAGGGTTTGGGAGACCTTAGTTCCCCATTCAGGGATTGAGCCTCTGCCCCTGCAGTGGAGTCCCAACTACTGCACCGTCAGGGAATTCCCGTTACTTTTAGAAAAATTTTTAAAACTTTGAAAACAAGTAGAGTAGTATCTATGCTAGAATGGCCTCTCTGAAAATCGGTAACACTTGGGACACGGATGGACCTTAAGAAACATGGAATCAGCTGAGCGCCCCCTACTGGAATATCTTGCCCAAAGAAGTCTGACTTTCCCTGGGGCCTCTTTGTTCAGGGCCCAGTGCTTCACATTCGTGGTGGTCCACCAAAGGAGTTGGGGAGATTCTAAAAATCCTAGACTCCACCCTGGGCCAATTAAATTTTTCTCTGACCAGGACTCCACATCAATTTTATACTCTGCAGGAAGTCGCCATGACAGAGTGAAAACTGTCCAGTGATGTGGCCATTTTGCTGCAGATTAAATATATCCATTTAGCCAAGAACAGTGACTCTGCCCTCCAGAACCACTTAAGAGCTTTAAAAATGCTGATGCCCAATCCCCACACACACAGAGAAAAATGTAATTGGCCCAGGGTGGAGTCCTGGGCATAAGATTTTTAGAAACTGTCCAACTCCTTTGGTGGACCGCCATGATTGTGAAGCACTGGGCCCTGAACAAAGAGGCCCCAGGGAAAGTCAGACTTCTTTGGGCAAGATATTCCAGTAGGGGGCGCTCAGCTGATTCCATGTTTCTTGACGTCCATCTGTGTCCCAAGAGTTAACCGATTTTCAGAGAGGCCTTTCTAACATAGATACTACTCTGATTGTTTTCAAAGTTTTTAAAAATTTTCTAAAAGTAACGGGAATTCCCTGACAGTCCAGTGGTTGGAACTCCACTGCAGGGGCAGAGGCTCAATCCCTGAACGGGGAACTAAGGTCTCCCAAACCCTATAGCGTGGCCAAATAATAATGATAATAAAATCTACAGGATCTTCGGATTTCAGGTTGAATATGGCAGATTAAATATATCCATTTATCTCCACTCTGTCCACAAAACCCCACTAAATGACAGTAAAGGAATAAAAAGAAAAGATATGTTCTTACTGACAAAATGGGAGAGCAGATAACAGCAGCCAAGTGGGGACAAGGACATTTTAATGCTTCAGAACCCTGGAAAGGTTCAGGAATTCTAAGCTATCTCTGAAGGTTGAGGAAAAATTGATATCAGAGTGGGCATCTAGCCTGTCTGCTACAGTTTAAAACAAAACGAAGAAACAGCAGTATAAGCATACTATGAGTTATAGAAGCAAAGAGATGAAACTGCTAAGGATTTAAAATGGTTGTTTCTGGGAAGTGGGATGGGAAAAAGCATTTCTGAGTTTTGCTCTTCTGAGAGCCTTGTGTCATTTGGCCTTTAAAATTAAATTCTGAGCAATTATACTTCAATTAAAAAAAAAAAAAAAAAATGAAAATATTAAGTATATACAAAACTTAGATTTTTTAAAAAGCTGCTTTTGAAATGCATTTTGGAGTAAAGGTATGCAAATACTGTAGATAAGAATTTAAAATTGTAAAATCTTTCTATGTGACAGGTGGGCAATATGGATCTAAAATTTCAATGTGTGGAACATTTAGTCTGGCATTTTCACTCTTGGAATTTGTCTTGAGGAAGTAATTGGACAACCACTGCTTTGATTATAAAACAGAAAATTTGGAAACTATCTACATGCCCAACACCAGAATTTTGATTTGAACAAGTGATGGCTCTTCCATACAGTGAAATTATATGCAAATACTTTAAATGATGGATTGCACACGTCCCAGACGGTCAAAAATTCTAAAAGCCTGAAAACACCAAGAGTTGCTGGTCATGTGAAACCGAGAAATGTTGATATAGCGCTGTTGAGTGTGCACCGGTACACTGTCTTTGGAGAAAAAGCAAAAATTGGCAAAACATAAATGAAAATCATGATGGCGTGATCACTCATCTAGAGCCAGACATCCTGGAGGTGAAGGAATTGATGCTTGAACTGTGGGAAGTGGTGCCATTGCCTTCAGATTAAAAACAAAATAAAGCTGGTTA
>NW_027219061.1:0-3315 GCF_027580195.1 Bos mutus
TGATCAGTGTATAATCAGGCACGTGATCAGGGCGATCAGCCGCGTGATTGGTGCATGATCAGCCTTGTGATCAGTGCATTGATCACGTGTCAGTGCATTTTCTGCCACGTGATCAGTGCATGGTCAGCCGTGATCAGTGCATGATCAGCCGCGTGATCAGTGCATGATCAGTCACGTGATCGGTGCATGATCAGCCCGCGTGATCAGTGCATGATCGCCCACGTGATCGGTGCATGATCAGTCCGCGTGATCGGTGCATGATCAGGCGCGTGATCAGTGCATGATCAGCCACGTGATCAGTGCATGATCAGCCGCGTGATCGGTGCGCAGTCAGCCGTGATCAGTGCATGATCGCTCGCGTGATCAGTGCGCGATCAGCCATGTGATTCAGTGCATGATCAGCCTCGTGATCAGTGCATGATCATACCGCGTGATCAGGAGCATGATCAGTCGCGTGATCAGTGCATGATAGCCGCGTGATCTGTGCATGATCAGCCACGTGATCAGTGCATCATGATCGCGTGATCAGGTGCATGGTCAGCCCACGTGATCAGTGCATGATCAGTCGCGTGATCGGTGTATGATCAGGCACTGATCAGTGCATGATCAGCCGCGTGATTGGTGCATGATCAGCCACGTGATCAGTGCATGATCAGCCGTCGTGATCAGTGCGCGTCACCCACGTGATCAGTGCATGATCAGTCGCGTGATCAGTGCATGATCAGCCCGCGTGATCAGTGCATGCACAGTCACGTGATCAGTGCATGATCAGCCATGTGATCAGTGCATGATCAGCCGCGTGATCAGTGTATGATCAGTCACGTGATCGGTGCGTGATCGCGCGTGCAGTGATCAGCTTCGTGATCAGTGCATGATCAGCCGCGTGATCAGTGCATGATCAGCCGCGTGATCAGTGCATGATCAGCCACGTGATCAGTGCATGATCAGTCACGTGATCAGTGCATGATCAACCCGCGTGATCAGTGCATGATCAGCCGTGTGATCAGTGCATGATCAGCCACGTGATCAGTGCATGATCAGCCACGTGATCAGTGCATGATCAGCCCACGTGATCAGTGCAGTCATGATCAGCCCGTGATCAGTGCATGATCAGCCACGTGATCGGTGCATGATCAGCCGCGTGATCAGTGCATGATCAGCCGCGTGATCAGTGCATGATCAGCCGCGTGATCAGTGCATGATCAGCCACGTGATCAGTGCATGATCAGGCACGTGATCAGTGCATGATCAGTCGCGTGATCAGTGCATTGATCAGCCGCGTGATCAGTGCATGATCAACACGTGATCAGTGCATGATCAGCCCACGTGATCAGTGCATGATCAGCCACGTGATCAGTGCGCGATCAGCCACGTGATCAGTGCGAGATCAGCCACGTGATCAGTGCATGATCAGTCACGTGATCAGTGCATGATCAGCCGCGTGATCAGTGCATGATCAGCCCGCGTGATCAGTGCATGATCAGCCACACGTGATGCATGTGCATGATCAGTGCATGTGATCAGTGCATGATCAGTGATCGTGATCAGTGCATGATCAGCCGCGTGGCCGCCAGTGCATGTGCAGCCACGTGATCAGTGCATGATCAGGCGCGTGATCAGTGCATGATCAGGCCGTGATCAGTGCATGATCAGCCACGTGATCAGTGCATGATCAGCCCACGTGATCAGTGCATGATCAGCCACGTGATCAGTGCGCGATCAGCCGCGTGATCAGTGCATGATCAGCCCGTGATCAGTGCATGATCAGCCACGTGATCAGTGCATGATCAGGCGTGATCAGTGTATGATCAGCCACCGTGATCAGTGCATGATCAGGCACGTGATCAGTGCATGATCATCCACGTGATCAGTGAATGATCAGCCGCGTGATCAGTGCATGATCAGCCCGTGATCAGTGCGCGATCAGCCACGTGATCAGTGCATGATCAGCCACGTGATCAGTGCATGATCAATCGCGTGATCAGTGCATGATCACGTGATCGTGTGATCAGTCGTGCATGATGATCAGCCACGTGATCGGTGCATGATCAGCCACGTGATCAGTGCATGATCAGTCACGTGATCAGTGCATGTATCAGCCACGTGATCAGTGCATGATCAGCTTCGTGATCAGTGCATGATCAGCCACGTGATCAGTGCATGATCAGCCGCGTGATCAGTGCATGATCAGCCCGCGTGATCAGTGCATGATCAGCGCGTGATCAGTGCATGATTGAACGCGTGATCAGTGCATGATCAACCCAACGTGATCGGTGCATGATCAGTCGCGTGATCAGTGCATGATCAGGCGTGATCAGTGCATGATCAGCGCGTGATCAGTGCATGATCAGCCGCGTGATCAGTGCATGATCAGCCCGCGTGATCAGTGCATGATCAGTCGCGTGATCAGTGCATGATATCAGCGCGTGATCAGTGCATGATCAGCCCGCGTGATCAGTGCATGATCAGCCGCGTGATCAGTGCATGATCAGCCACGTGATCAGTGCATGCATCAATCCGCCGTGATCAGTGCATGATCAGCCTCGTGATCAGTGCATGATCAGTCGCGTGATCAGTGCATGAGCAGTCACGTGATCGGTGTGCATGATCAGCCACGTGATCAGTGCATGATCAGCCGTCCGTCGTGTGCATGTTCAGCCACGTGATGATGCAGCCACGTGATCAGTGCATGATCAGCCGCGTGATCAGTGCATGATCAGCCACGTGATCAGTGCATGATCAGCCCGTGATCAGTGCATGATCAGCCGCGTGATCAGTGCATGATCAGTCACGTGATCAGTGCATGATCAGCCACGTGATCAGTGCATGATCAGGCACGTGATCAGTGCATGATCAGTCACGTGATCAGTGCATGATGAGTCCGTGATCAGTGCATGATCAGCCACGTGATCAGTGCATGATCAGTCCGTGATCAGTGCATGATCAGCACGTGATCAGTGCATGATCAGCCACGTGATCGTGCATGATCAGTCCGTGATCAGTGCATGATCAGTCACGTGATCAGTGTATGATCAGTCCGCGTGATCAGTGCATGATCAGCCACGTGATCAGTGCATGATCAGTCCGTGATCAGTGCATGATCAGCGTGATCGTGATGAGTGCGTGATCAGTCGCGTGATCAGTGCATGATCAGCCGTGATCTCAGCCATGATCAGTGCGTGATCAGCCCGCGTGATCAGTGCATGATCAGCCACGTGATCAGTGCGTGATCATCCCGTGATCAGTGCGCGATCAGTCTCGTGATCAGTGCGCGATCAGCCCGTGGATCAGTGCATGATCAGTCAAGTGATCAGT
>NW_027219062.1:0-8377 GCF_027580195.1 Bos mutus
AGCGATTATCAAGCAGATGAGCAGGCAGGTGTCGCGCGGCTCAGCTGGCGATTATCAAGCAGATGAGCAGGCAGGTGTCGCGGCTCAGCTGGCGATTATCAAGCAGATGAGCAGGCAGGTGTGTCGCGCGGCTCAGCTGGCGATTATCAAGCAGATGAGCAGGCAGGTGTCGCGCGCGGCTCAGCTGGCGATTATCAAGCAGATGAGCAGGCAGGTGTCGCGCGGCTCAGCTGGCGATTATCAAGCAGATGAGCAGGCAGGTGTCGCGGGCTCAGCTGGCGATTATCAAGCAGATGAGCAGGCAGGTGTCGCGCGGCTCAGCTGGCGATTATCAAGCAGATGAGCAGGCAGGTGTCGCGCGGCTCAGCTGGCGATTATCAAGCAGATGAGCAGGCAGGTGTCGCGCGGCTCAGCTGGCGATTATCAAGCAGATGAGCAGGCAGGTGTCGCGCGGCTCAGCTGGCGATTATCAAGCAGATGAGCAGGCAGGTGTCGCGCGGCTCAGCTGGCGATTATCAAGCAGATGAGCAGGCAGGTGTCGCGCGGCTCAGCTGGCGATTATCAAGCAGATGAGCAGGCAGGTGTCGCGCGCGGCTCAGCTGGCGATTATCAAGCAGATGAGCAGGCAGGTGTCTCGCGGCTCAGCTGGCGATTATCAAGCAGATGAGCAGGCAGGTGTCGCGCGGCTCAGCTGGCGATTATCAAGCAGATGAGCAGGCAGGTGTCGCTCGGCTCAGCTGTCGATTATCAAGCAGATGAGCAGGCAGGTGTGTCGCGCGGCTCAGCTGGCGATTATCAAGCAGATGAGCAGGCAGGTGTCGCGGCTCAGCTGGCGATTATCAAGCAGATGAGCAGGCAGGTGTCGCGCGGCTCAGCTGGCGATTATCAAGCAGATGAGCAGGCAGGTGTCGCGCGGCTCAGCTGGCGATTATCAAGCAGATGAGCAGGCAGGTGTCGCGCGGCTCAGCTGGCGATTATCAAGCAGATGAGCAGGCAGGTGTGGCGGCTCAGCTGGCAGGCAGGCTGGCGCGGCTATCAAGCGATTATCAAGCAGAGCAGGCAGGTGTCGCGCGGCTCAGCTGGCGATTATCAAGCAGATGAGCAGGCAGGTGTCGCGCGGCTCAGCTGGCGATTATCAAGCAGATGAGCAGGCAGGTGTCGCGCGGCTCAGCTGGCGATTATCAAGCAGATGAGCAGGCAGGTGTCGCGCGGCTCAGCTGGCGATTATCAAGCAGATGAGCAGGCAGGTGTCGCGCGGCTCAGCTGGCGATTATCAAGCAGATGAGCAGGCAGGTGTCGCGCGGCTCAGCTGGCGATTATCAAGCAGATGAGCAGGCAGGTGTCGCGCGGCTCAGCTGGCGATTATCAAGCAGATGAGCAGGCAGGTGTCGCGGCTCAGCTGGCGATTATCAAGCAGATGAGCAGGCAGGGTGTCGCGCGGCTCAGCTGTCGCGATTATCAAGCAGATGAGCAGGCAGGGTGTCGCGCGGCTCAGCTGGCGATTATCAAGCAGATGAGCAGGCAGGTGTGTCGCGCGGCTCAGCTGGCGATTATCAAGCAGATGAGCAGGCAGGTGTCGCGCGGCTCAGCTGGCGATTATCAAGCAGATGAGCAGGCAGGTGTCGCGCGGCTCAGCTGGCGATTATCAAGCAGATGAGCAGGCAGGTGTGTCGCGCGGCTCAGCTGGCGATTATCAAGCAGATGAGCAGGCAGGTGTCGCGGCGGCTCAGCTGGCGATTATCAAGCAGATGAGCAGGCAGGTGTCGCGCGGCTCAGCTGGCGATTATCAAGCAGATGAGCAGGCAGGTGTCGCGCGGCTCAGCTGGCGATTATCAAGCAGATGAGCAGGCAGGGTGTGTCAGCGCGGCTCAGCTGGCGATTATCAAGCAGATGAGCAGGCAGGTGTCGCGCGGCTCAGCTGGCGATTATCAAGCAGATGAGCAGGCAGGTGTCGCGCGGCTCAGCTGGCGATTATCAAGCAGATGAGCAGGCAGGTGTCGCGGGGCTCAGCTGGCGATTATCAAGCAGATGAGCAGGCAGGTGTCGCGCGGCTCAGCTGGCGATTATCAAGCAGATGAGCAGGCAGGTGTCGCGCGGCTCAGCTGGCGATTATCAAGCAGATGAGCAGGCAGGTGTCGCGCGGCTCAGCTGGCGATTATCAAGCAGATGAGCAGGCAGGTGTCGCGCGGCTCAGCTGGCGATTATCAAGCAGATGAGCAGGCGGGTGTCGCGGGGCTCAGCTGGCGATTATCAAGCAGATGAGCAGGCAGGTGTCGCGGCTCAGCTGGCGATTATCAAGCAGATGAGCAGGCAGGTGTCGCGGAGGTCAGCTGGAGATTATCAAGCAGATGAGCAGGCAGGTGTCGCGCGGCTCAGCTGGCGATTATCAAGCAGATGAGCAGGCGGGTGTCGCGGCGGCTCAGCTGGCGATTATCAAGCAGATGAGCAGGCAGGTGTCGCGCGGCTCAGCTGGCGATTATCAAGCAGATGAGCAGGCAGGTGTCGCGCGGCTCAGCTGGCGATTATCAAGCAGATGAGCAGGCAGGTGTCGCGGCGGCTCAGCTGGCGATTATCAAGCAGATGAGCAGGCAGGTGTCGCGGCGGCTCAGCTGGCGATTATCAAGCAGATGAGCAGGCAGGTGTCGCTCGGCTCAGCTGGCGATTATCAAGCAGATGAGCAGGCGGGTGTCGCGGCGGCTCAGCTGGCGATTATCAAGCAGATGAGCAGGCAGGTGTCGCGGCGGCTCAGCTGGCGATTATCAAGCAGATGAGCAGGCAGGTGTCGCGGGCTCAGCTGGCGATTATCAAGCAGATGAGCAGGCAGGTGTCGCGCGGCTCAGCTGGCGATTATCAAGCAGATGAGCAGGCAGCGTGTGTCGCGGGCGGCTCAGCTGGCGATTATCAAGCAGATGAGCAGGCAGGTGTCGCGCGCGGCTCAGCTGGCGATTATCAAGCAGATGAGCAGGCAGGTGTCGCGCGGCTCAGCTGGCGATTATCAAGCAGATGAGCAGGCAGGTGTCGCGCGGCTCAGCTGGCGATTATCAAGCAGATGAGAGCAGCAGGGTGTCGCGGCTCAGCTGGCGATTATCAAGCAGATGAGCAGGCAGGTGTCGCGCGGCTCAGCTGGCGATTATCAAGCAGATGAGCAGGCAGGGGTGTCGCGGCGGCTCAGCTGGCGATTATCAAGCAGATGAGCAGGCAGGTGTGTCGCGCGGCTCAGCTGGCGATTATCAAGCAGATGAGCAGGCAGGTGTCGCGCGGCTCAGCTGGCGACATCAAGCAGATGAGCAGGCAGGTGTCGCGCGGCTCAGCTGGCGATTATCAAGCAGATGAGCAGGCAGGTGTCGCGGCGGCTCAGCTGGCGATTATCAAGCAGATGAGCAGGCAGGTGTCGCGCGGCTCAGCTGGCGATTATCAAGCAGATGAGCAGGCAGGTGTCGCGCGGCTCAGCTGGCGATTATCAAGCAGATGAGCAGGCAGGGTGTCGGCTCGGCTCAGCTGGCGATTATCAAGCAGATGAGCAGGCAGGTGTATCGCGGCTCAGCTGGCGATTATCAAGCAGATGAGCAGGCAGGTGTCGCGCGGCTCAGCTGGCGATTATCAAGCAGATGAGCAGGCAGGTGTCGCGGGCTCAGCTGGCGATTATCAAGCAGATGAGCAGGCAGGTGTCGCGCGGCTCAGCTGGCGATTATCAAGCAGATGAGCAGGCAGGTGTCGCGCGGCTCAGCTGGCGATTATCAAGCAGATGAGCAGGCAGGTGTCGCGCGGCTCAGCTGGCGATTATCAAGCAGATGAGCAGGCAGGTGTCGCGCGGCTCAGCTGGCGATTATCAAGCAGATGAGCAGGCAGGTGTCGCGCGGCTCAGCTGGCGATTATCAGCAGATGAGCAGGCAGTCGCGCGCGGCTCAGCTGGCGATTATCAAGCAGATGAGCAGGCAGGTGTCGCGCGGCTCAGCTGGCGATTATCAAGCAGATGAGCAGGCAGGTGTCGCGCGGCTCAGCTGGCGATTATCAAGCAGATGAGCAGGCAGGTGTCGCGCGGCTCAGCTGGCGATTATCAAGCAGATGAGCAGGCAGGTGTCGCGCGGCTCAGCTGGCGATTATCAAGCAGATGAGCAGGCAGGTGTCGCGCGGCTCAGCTGGCGATTATCAAGCAGATGAGCAGGCAGGTGTCGCGCGGCTCAGCTGGCGATTATCAAGCAGATGAGCAGGCAGGTGTGTCGCGCGGCTCAGCTGGCGATTATCAAGCAGATGAGCAGGCAGGTGTCGCGCGGCTCAGCTGGCGATTATCAAGCAGATGAGCAGGCAGGTGTGTCGCGGCTCAGCTGCGATTATCAAGCAGATGAGCAGGCAGGTGTCGCGGCTCGGCTCAGCTATCGATTATCAAGCAGATGAGCAGGCAGGTGTCGCGCGGCTCAGCTGGCGATTATCAAGCAGATGAGCAGGGCAGGTGTCAGCAGATGAGCAGGCGCGGCTCAGCTGGCGATTATCAAGCAGATGAGCAGGCAGGTGTCGCGCGGCTCAGCTGGCGATTATCAAGCAGATGAGCAGGCAGGTGTCGCGCGCGGCTCAGCTGGCGATTATCAAGCAGATGAGCAGGCAGGTGCGCGGCTCAGCTGTCGATTATCAAGCAGATGAGCAGGCAGGCAGGTGTCGCGCGGCTCAGCTGGCGATTATCAAGCAGATGAGCAGGCAGGTGTCGCGGCGGCTCAGCTGGCGATTATCAAGCAGATGAGCAGGCAGGGTGTCGCGCGGCTCAGCTGGCGATTATCAAGCAGATGAGCAGGCAGGTGTCGCGCGGCTCAGCTGGCGATTATCAAGCAGATGAGCAGGCAGGTGTCGCGCGGCTCAGCTGGCGATTATCAAGCAGATGAGCAGGCAGGTGTCGCGCGGCTCAGCTGGCGATTATCAAGCAGATGAGCAGGCAGGTGTCGCGCGGCTCAGCTGGCGATTATCAAGCAGATGAGCAGGCAGGTGTCGCGGCGGCTCAGCTATCGATTATCAAGCAGATGAGCAGGTGGTGTCGCGGCTCAGCTGGCGATTATCAAGCAGATGAGCAGGCAGGTGTCGCGCGGCTCAGCTGGCGATTATCAAGCAGATGAGCAGGCAGGTGTCGCGCGGCTCAGCTGGCGATTATCAAGCAGATGAGCAGGCAGGTGTCGCGGCTCAGCTGGCGATTATCAAGCAGATGAGCAGGCAGGTGTCGCGCGGCTCAGCTGGCGATTATCAAGCAGATGAGCAGGCAGGTGTCGCGGCTCAGCTGGCGATTATCAAGCAGATGAGCAGGCAGGTGTCGCGGCTCAGCTGGCGATTATCAAGCAGATGAGCAGGCAGGTGTCGCGCGGCTCAGCTGGCGATTATCAAGCAGATGAGCAGGCAGGTGTCGCGCGGCTCAGCTGGCGATTATCAAGCAGATGAGCAGGCAGGTGTGCGCGGCTCAGCTGGCGATTATCAAGCAGATGAGCAGGCAGGTGTCGCGCGGCTCAGCTGGCGATTATCAAGCAGATGAGCAGGCAGGTGTCGCGCGGCTCAGCTGGCGATTATCAAGCAGATGAGCAGGCAGGTGTCGCGCGGCTCAGCTGGCGATTATCAAGCAGATGAGCAGGCAGGTGTCGCGCGGCTCAGCTGGCGATTATCAAGCAGATGAGCAGGCAGGTGTCGCGGCTCAGCTGGCGATTATCAAGCAGATGAGCAGGCAGGTGTCGCGCGGCTCAGCTGGCGATTATCAAGCAGATGAGCAGGCAGGTGTCGCGCGGCTCAGCTGGCGATTATCAAGCAGATGAGCAGGCAGGTGTCGCGAGGCTCAGCTGGCGTATATCAAGTAGATGAGCAGACAGGTGTCGCGCGGCTCAGCTGGCAATTATCAAGCAGAAGAGCAGGCAGGTGTCGCGCGCGCGGCTCAGCTGGCAATTATCAAGCAGATGAGCAGGCAGGTGTCGCGCGGCTCAGCTGGCGATTATCAAGCAGATGAGCAGGCAGGTGTCGCGCGGCTCAGCTGGCGATTATCAAGCAGATGAGCAGGCAGGTGTCGCGCGGCTCAGCTGGCGATTATCAAGCAGATGAGCAGGCAGGTGTCGCGCGGCTCAGCTGGCGATTATCAAGCAGATGAGCAGGCAGGTGTCGCGCGGCTCAGCTGGCGATTATCAAGCAGATGAGCAGGCAGGTGTCGCGCGGCTCAGCTGGCGATATATCAAGCAGATGAGCAGGCAGGTGTCGCGCGGCTCAGCTTGGCGATTATCAAGCAGATGAGCAGGCAGGTGTCGCGGCGGCTCAGCTGGCGATTATCAAGCAGATGAGCAGGCAGGTGTCGCGCGGCTCAGCTGGCGATTATCAAGCAGATGAGCAGGCAGGTGTCGCGCGGCTCAGCTGGCGATTATCAAGCAGATGAGCAGGCAGGTGTCGCGCGGCTCAGCTGGCGATTATCAAGCAGATGAGCAGGCAGGTGTGTCGCGCGGCTCAGCTGGCGATTATCAAGCAGATGAGCAGGCAGGTGTCGCGCGGCTCAGCTGGCGATTATCAAGCAGATGAGCAGGCAGGTGTCGCGCGGGCTCAGCTGGCGATTATCAAGCAGATGAGCAGGCAGGTGTCGCGCGGCTCAGCTGGCGATTATCAAGCAGATGAGCAGGCAGGTGTCGCGCGGCTCAGCTGGCGATTATCAAGCAGATGAGCAGGCAGGTGTCGCGCGGCTCAGCTGGCGATTATCAAGCAGATGAGCAGGCAGGTGTCGCGCGGCTCAGCTGGCGATTATCAAGCAGATGAGCAGGCAGGTGTCGCGCGCGGCTCAGCTGGCGATTATCAAGCAGATGAGCAGGGGGTGTCGCGCGGCTCAGCTGGCGATTATCAAGCAGATGAGCAGGCAGGTGTCGTCGGCGCGGCTCAGCTGGCGATTATCAAGCAGATGAGCAGGCAGGTGTCGCGCGGCTCAGCTGGCGATTATCAAGCAGATGAGCAGCAGGGCGGGTGTCGCGCGGCTCAGCTGGCGATTATCAAGCAGATGAGCAGGCAGGTGTCGCGCGGCTCAGCTGGCGATTATCAAGCAGATGAGCAGGCAGGTGTCGCGGCTCAGCTGGCGATTATCAAGCAGATGAGCAGGCAGGGTGTCGCGCGGCTCAGCTGGCGATTATCAAGCAGATGAGCAGGCAGGTGTCGCGCGGCTCAGCTGGCGATTATCAAGCAGATGAGCAGGCAGGTGTCGCGCGCGGCTCAGCTGGCGATTATCAAGCAGATGAGCAGGCAGGTGTCGCGCGCGGCTCAGCTGGCGATTATCAAGCAGATGAGCAGGCAGGTGTCGCGCGGCTCAGCTGGCGATTATCAAGCAGATGAGCAGGCAGGTGTCGTCGCGGCTCAGCTGGCGATTATCAAGCAGATGAGCAGGCAGGTGTCGCGCGGCTCAGCTGGCGATTATCAAGCAGATGAGCAGGCAGGTGTCGCGCGGCTCAGCTGGCGATTATCAAGCAGATGAGCAGGCAGGTGTCGCGGCTCAGCTGGCGATTATCAAGCAGATGAGCAGGCAGGTGTCGCGCGGCTCAGCTGGCGATTATCAAGCAGATGAGCAGGCAGGTGTCGCGCGGCTCAGCTGGCGATTATCAAGCAGATGAGCAGGCAGGTGTGTCGCGCGGCTCAGCTGGCGATTATCAAGCAGATGAGCAGGCAGGTGTCGCGCGGCTCAGCTGGCGATTATCAAGCAGATGAGCAGGCAGGGTGTCGCGCGGCTCAGCTGGCGATTATCAAGCAGATGAGCAGCAGGCAGGTGTGTCGCGGCTCAGCTGGCGATTATCAAGCAGATGAGCAGGCAGGGTGTCGCGGCTCAGCTGGCGATTATCAAGCAGATGAGCAGGCAGGTGTCGCGCGGCTCAGCTGGCGATTATCAAGCAGATGAGCAGGCAGGTGTCGCGCGGCTCAGCTGGCGATTATCAAGCAGATGAGCAGGCAGGTGTCGCGCGGCTCAGCTGGCGGCGATTATCAAGCAGATGAGCAGGCAGGTGTCGCGCGGCTCAGCTGGCGATTATCAAGCAGATGAGCAGGCAGGTGTCGCGCGGCTCAGCTGGCGATTATCAAGCAGATGAGCAGGCAGGTGTCGCGCGGCTCAGCTGGCGATTATCAAGCAGATGAGCAGGCAGGTGTCGCGTGGCTCAGCTGGCGATTATCAAGCAGATGAGCAGGCAGGTGTCGCGCGGCTCAGCTGGCGATTATCAAGCAGATGAACAGGCAGGTGTCGCGCTGGCTCAGCTGGCGATTATCAAGCAGATGAGCAGGCAGGTGTCGCGCGGCTCAGCTGGCGATTATCAAGCAGATGAGCAGGCAGGTGTCGCGCGGCTCAGCTGGCGATTATCAAAAGATGAGGTGTCGCGCGGCTCAGCTGTCAATTATCAAGCAG
>NW_027219063.1:0-7093 GCF_027580195.1 Bos mutus
GCTCATCTGCTTCATAATCGACAGCTGAGCGCGCGACACCTGCCTGCTCTTCTGCTTGACTGTGGCCAGCTGAGCCGCGTGACACCTGCCTGCTCATCTGCTTGATAATCGACAGCTGAGCCGCGCGACACCTGCCTGCTCATCTGCTTGATAATCGCCAGCTGAGCCGCGCGACACCTGTTTGCTCATCTGCTTGATAATCGCCAGCTGAGCCGCGCGACACCTGCCTGCTCATCTCTTGATAATCGCCAGCTGAGCCATCGCGACACCTGCCTGTTCATCTGCTTGATAATCGCCAGCTGAGCCGCGCGACACCTGCCTGCTCATCTTTTGATAATCGACAGCTGAGCCGCGCGATACCTGCCTGCTCATCTTTTTGATAATCGCCAGCTGAGCCGCGACCGACACCTGCCTGCTCATCTGCTTGATAATCGCCAGCTGAGCCCTCGCGACACCTGCCTGCTCATCTGCTTGATAATCGCCAGCTGAGCCGCGCGACACCTGCCTGTTCATCTGCTTGATAATCGCCAGCTGAGCGCGTGACACCTGCCTGCTCATCTGCTTGATAATCGACAGCTGAGCCGCGCGACACCTGCCTGCTCATCTGCTTGATAATCGCCAGCTGAGCCGCGCGACACCTGCCTGCTCATCTGCTTGATAATCGCCAGCTGAGGAGCGCGACACCTGCCTGTTCATCTGCTTGATAATCGCCAGCTGAGCCCGCGACACCTGCCTGTTCATCTGCTTGATAATCGCCAGCTGAGCCGCGCGACACCTGCCTGCTCATCTGCTTGATAATCGCCAGCTGAGCCGCGACACCTGCCTGCTCATCTGCTTGATAATCGCCAGCTGAGGAGCGCGACACCTGCCTGCTCATCTGCTTGATAATCGCCAGCTGAGCGCGCGACACCTGCCTGCTCATCTTGATAATCGCCAGCTGAGCCGCGCGACACCTGCCTGCTCATCTGCTTGATAATCGCCAGCTGAGCCGCGACACGACACCTGCCTGCTCATCTGCTTGATAATGCCCAGCTGAGCCAGCTGACACCTGCCTGCTCATCTGCTTGATAATCGCCAGCTGAGCCGCGCGACACCTGCCTGCTCATCTGCTTGATAATCGCCAGCTGAGCGCGCGACACCTGCCTGCTCATCTGCTTGATAATCGCCAGCTGAGGAGCGCGACACCTGCCTGTTCATCTGCTTGACTGTGGCCAGCTGAGGACCGCGACACCTGCCTGTTCATCTGCTTGATAATCGCCAGCTGAGCCGCGTGACACCTGCCTGCTCATCTGCTTGATAATCGACAGCTGAGCCGCGCGACACCTGCCTGCTCATCTGCTTGATAATCGCCAGCTGAGCCGCGTGACACCTGCCTGCTCATCTGCTTGATAATCGCCAGCTGAGCCGCGCGACACCTGCCTGCTCATCTGCTTGATAATCGACAGCTGAGCCTGCGTGACACCTGCCTGCGACACCCTGCCTGCTCATCTGCTTGATAATCGCCAGCTGAGCCGCGCGACACCTGCCTGCTCATCTGCTTGATAATCGCCAGCTGAGCCGCGCGACACCTGCCTGCTCATCTGCTTGATAATCGCCAGCTGAGCGCGCGACACCTGCCTGCTCATCTTGATTTTGATAATCGCCAGCTGAGCCGCGACACCTGCCTGCTCATCTTTTTGATAATCGCCAGCTGAGCCGCGCGACACCTGCCTGCTCATCTGCTTGATAATCGCCAGCTGAGCCGCGCGACACCTGCCTGCTCATCTGCTTGATAATCGCCAGCTGAGCCGCGCGACACCTGCCTGCCTCATCATCTGCTTGATAATCGCCAGCTGAGCGCGCGACACCTGCCTGCTCATCTGCTTGATAATCGCCAGCTGAGCCGCGCGACACCTGCCTGCTCATCTGCTTGATAATCGACAGCTGAGCCGCGCGACACCTGCCTGCTCATCTGCTTGATAATCGCCAGCTGAGCCCGCGACACCTGCCTGCTCATCTGCTTGATAATCGCCAGCTGAGCCGCGTGACACCTGCTCTGCTCATCTCTTGATAACCTGCCCAGCTGAGCCGCCGCGACACCTGCCTGCTCATCTTTTGATAATCGCCAGCTGAGCCGCTGCGACACCTGCCTGCTCATCTGCTTGATAATCGCCAGCTGAGAGCCACCGCGACACCTGCCTGCTCATCTGCTTGATAATCGCCAGCTGAGCCGCGCGACACCTGCCTGCTCATCTGCTTGATAATCGCCAGCTGAGCCGCGCGACACCTGCCTGCTCATCTGTTTGATAATCGCCAGCTGAGCCTGCGCGACACCTGCCTGCTCATCTGCTTGATAATCGACAGCTGAGCCGCGCGACACCTGCCTGCTCATCTGCTTGATAATCGCCAGCTGAGCCGCGCGACACCTGCCTGCTCATCTGCTTGATAATCGCCAGCTGAGCCCTGCGACACCTGCCTGCTCATCTGCTTGATAATCGCCAGCTGAGCTGAGCGCGACACCTGCCTGTTCATCTGCTTGATAATCGCCAGCTGAGCGCCGCGACACGACACCTGCCTGTTCATCTGCTTGATAATCGCCAGCTGAGCCGCGTGACACCTGCCTGCTCATCTGCTTGATAATCGCCAGCTGAGCCGCGCGACACCTGCCTGCTCATCTGCTTGACTGTGGCCAGCTGAGCAGCGTGACACCTGCCTGCTCATCTGCTTGATAATCGCCAGCTGAGCCGCGCGACACCTGCCTGCTCATCTGCTTGATAATCGCCAGCTGAGCCGCGCGACACCTGCCTGCTCATCTGCTTGATAATCGCCAGCTGAGCGCGCGACACCTGCCTGCTCATCTTTTGATAATCGACAGCTGAGCCGCGCGTGACACCTGCCTGCTCATCTTTTGATAATCGCCAGCTGAGCCGCGCGACACCTGCCTGCTCATTTTTGATAATCGCCAGCTGAGCCGCGACACCTGCCTGCTCATCTGCTTTTGATAATCGCCAGCTGAGCCGCGCGACACCTGCCTGCTCATCTGCTTGATAATCGCCAGAGCGCGCGACACCTGCCTGCTCATCTGCTTGATAATCGACAGCTGAGCCGCGCGACACCTGCCTGCTCATCTGCTTGATAATCGCCAGCTGAGCCGCGCGACACCTGCCTGCTCATCTGCTTGATAATCGCCAGCTGAGCCGCGCGACACCTGCCTGCTCATCTGCTTGATAATCGCCAGCTGAGCCGCGCGACACCTGCCTGCTCATCTGCTTGATAATCGCCAGCTGAGCCGCGCGACACCTGCCTGCTCATCTGCTTGATAATCGCCAGCTGAGCCATCGCGACACCACCTGCCTGCTCATCTGCTTGATAATCGCCAGCTGAGCCGCGCGACACCTGCCTGCTCATCTGCTTGATAATCGCCAGCTGAGCCGCGCGACACCTGCCTGCTCATCTGCTTGATAATCGCGAAAGCTGAGCGCGCGACACCTGCCTGCTCATCTGCTTGATAATCGCCAGCTGAGCCGCGCGACACCTGCCTGCTCATCATCTGCTTGATAATCGCCAGCTGAGCCGCGCGACACCTGCCTGCTCATCTGCTTGATAATCGCCAGCTGAGCCGCGCGACACCTGCCTGCTCATCTGCTTGATATATGCCAGCTGAGCCGCGCGACACCTGCCTGCTCATCTGCTTGATAATCGCCAGCTGAGCCGCGCGACACCTGCCTGCTCATCTGCTTGATAATCGCCAGCTGAGCTCATCTGCTTGCGCGACACCTGCCTGCTCATCTGCTTGATAATCGCCAGCTGAGCCGCGCGACACCTGCCTGTTCATCTGCTTGATAATCGCCAGCTGCCTGCTCATCGCGACACCTGCCTGCTCATCTGCTTGATAATCGCCAGCTGAGCCGCGCGACACCTGCCTGCTCATCTGCTTGATAATCGCCAGCTGAGAGCGCGACACCTGCCTGCTCATCTGCTTGATGTCGCCAGCTGAGCCCGCGTGACACCTGCCTGTTCATCTGCTTCGATAATCGATAGCTGAGCCGCGTGGACACCGCCTTTCTGCCTATCTTTTTTTGATAAACGCCCCGCTGAGCCTACAGCGCGATACCTGCCTGCCTATATATTTTTGATAACAGCTAGCTGAGCCGCGCGACACCTGTTCGCGCTCATCTGCTTTTGATTTACGCCAGCTGAGCTCATGGCACCCGCCTGCTCATTCGCTTCATAATCGGCAGCCGAGGTCGCATGACACCGCCTGTTCATCTGTTGACTGTGGTTGCGGTGAGCCGCTGCGACACCCGCCTGCTCATTCGCTTGATAACTCCACAGCTGTGCCTCGCGACACTGCTCGCTCATCTGCTTTCTGATAATCGCCAGCGCCCCCTCGACACCTGCCTGCTCATCTGTGATAATTGCCAGCTGAGCCGCTTACGACACTCTGCTCGCTTATCTGTTGATATACGCCTAGCTGAGCCCACTGGCACCGCCTGCCTCATCTGTTTGATAATGACAGCTGAGTCACGCGACACTGCCTGCCTGCTCATCTTCTTGATAATCGCCAGCTGAGACGCGCGACACCTGCCTGTTCATCTGCTTCATAATCGCCAGCTGAGCCGTGCGACACCTGCCTGCTCATCTGCTTGATAATCGACAGCTGAAGAGCGCGACACCTGCCTGCTCATCTGCTTGATAAATGACAGCTGAGCCGCGCGACACCTGCCTGCTCATCTGCTTGATAATCGCCAGCTGAGCCGCGCGACACCTGCCTGCTCATCTGCTTGATAATCGCCAGCTGAGCCGCGCGACACCTGCCTGCTCATCTGCTTGATAATCGCCAGCTGAGAGCGCGACACCTGCCTGCTCATCTGCTTCATCGCCAGCTGATAATCGACACCTGCCTGAGCTCGCGCGCGACACCTGCCTGCTCATCTGCTTGATAATCGCCAGCTGAGCGCGCGACACCTGCCTGCTCATCTGCTTGATGATAATCGCCAGCTGAGCCGCGCGACACCTGCCTGCTCATCTCTTCTGATAATCGCCAGCTGAGCCGCTGACACCCGCTCCGCTCATCTGCTTGATAATCGCCAGCTGAGGAGCGACATCTGCCCCACCATCTGCTTGACTGTGGCATCTGGCGCCTCGCCGCACCTGCCTGTTCATCTTTTGATAATCAAAACTGGGCCGTGACACCTGCCTGCTCTTGCATGATAATCGCCAGCAAGCGGCGACACCCGTCTGCTCATCTTTTGATAATCGCCAGCTGAGCGTGACACCTCCCTGCTCATCTGGCGATGTCGACAGCTGCGACACTGCCTGCTCATCTGCCGAGCTGAGCCAACACCTGCACCGCTCTTCTGCTTGATAATGCGCCAGCCTGAGCCACGCATGACAACCTGCTCGCTCATCTGCTTGATACAGCTGGCGAACGGCCCGCGACCCCGCCTGTTCATCTCGCTTGATAATAGCCACAGCTAGCAGGCCGACACTGACCTGCTCATCTGTTTGATCAGCCAGCTGAACCGCGCGACACCTGCCTGCTCTTCTGCCTGATAATCCCCAGCGGAGCGCTGTGACACCTGCCTGTTCATCTGCTTGATAATGGCCAGCTGAGGCGCGACACCTGCCTGCTATCTTTGATAATCGACAGCTGAGCCGCGCTGACACCTTCCTGCTCAACTTTTTGACTGTGGCCAGCTGAGCCGCGTGACACCTGCCAAACTCATCTGTTTGATAATTGACAGCTTGTTTCCTCGCGACACCTGCCTGCTCATCTCATTGATAATTGACAGCTGCGCCCGGCACGACACCTGCCTGCTCATCTGTGATAATCTCAGCTGAGCTACAAGGACACCTGCCTGCTCATCTGGCGATAATCGCTAGCTGAGCCGCTTCGCGACCTGCCTGCTCATCGCGCGATGAGTACCTTAGCTGCCTCGCTCACGACACCCGCCATTCATCTGCTTGACTGGCAGCCAGCACAGGCGCGCGACACCTGCCTGCTCATCTGCTTGATATTCACGCGGCAGCTGCGCCTCCTCGCTACACCTGCCTGCTCATCTTTTTTGATAAATCGCCAGCTGCACCCGTGCGACACCTGCCTGTTCATCATGCTTGATAATCGCCAGCTGCGCCGCGCGACACCTGCCTGCTCATCTGCTTGATGTCGACAGCTGAGCCTCGCGACACCTGCCTGTTCATCTGCTTGATAATGGCTGGGCTGAGCGTGACACCTGCCTGCTCATCTGCTTATCGCCATTTGCCACGCTCATCTGCTCATCTGATAATCGAGCAGCTGAACCTGTGACTAATTTGTTTGCTCATCTTCTTGATAATCGCCAGCTGAGCACGCGTGACACCTGTTTGCTCATCTGCTTGATATACGCCAGCTGGAGCCGCGCGACACCTACCTACTCATCTTTTGATAATCGCCAGCTGAGCCGTCGATACCTGCCCGTTCATCTGCTTGATAATCGCCAGCTGAGCCTCGCGACACCTGCCTGTTCTTCGGTTTTATATTCGACAGCCGAGCGTCGCGCACCTGCGCTGTTTATCTTTTTGATAATGGCCAGTTGAGCCGCGCGACACTGCCTGCTCTCATCTGCTTGATGGTCGCTTGCTGAGCCTCGCGACACTCCGCCTGCTCATCTGCTTCATAATCGGCAGTTGAGCCGCGCGACGCCTGCCTGTTCATCTTGAATCGCCGGTGGGATCGTGGCACCTGCCTGCTCATAGCGCTTGATAATCGCCAGCTGAGCGTGCGACACCTGCCTGCTCATCTGTTTTTAATCTGCCAGCTGTGCCGCGTGACACCTGCCTGCTCATCTGCTTGATAATCGCCAGCTGAGCGCGGGATGACACCTGCCTGCTCATCTGTTTGGCCGGCGCAGCTGAGGAGTGTGACACCTGCCTGTTCATCTGCTTTGACTGTGGCCAGCTGAGCCCATGATACCTGCCTGTTCATCTGCTTGATAATCGCCAGCTGAACTGCGCGACACCTGCCTGCTCATCTGCTTCTGATAATCGCCAGCTGAGCGCGCGACCTCTCGCCTGCTCTTCTGTGATGTGACCAGCTGAGCCGGCGTGACACCTGCCTGCTCATCTGCTTGAT
>NW_027219064.1:0-5314 GCF_027580195.1 Bos mutus
TTCATCTGCTTGATAATCGCCAGCTGAGCCGTGCGACACCTGCCTGCTCATCTGCTTGATAATCGCCAGCTGAGGAGCGCGACACCTGCCTGTTCATCTGCTTGACTGTGGCCATCTGCGCCCCGCGATACCTGCCTGTTCATCTGCTTGATAATCGAAAACTGAACCGCGTGACACCTGCCTGCTCATCTGCTTCATAATCGACAGCTGAGCCACGCGACAACTGCCTGCTCTTCTGCTTGACTGTGGCCAGCTGAGCCGCGTGACACCTGCCTGCTCATCTGCTTGATAATCGACAGCTGAGCTGCGCGACACCTGCCTGCTCATCTGCTTGATAATCGACAGCTGAGCCGCGCGACACCTGCCTGCTCATCTGTGATAATTGATCAGCGGCTATTACCTGCCTGCTCATCTGCTTTGATTATCCCAGCCGTCGCCCGCGACCCCGCCTCGCTAACAGCTGTAACCGCCAGCTGAGCCGCCGCGACACCTGCCTGCTCATCTCTTTGATAATACCAGCTGAGCCGCGCGACCGCCTGTTCATCTGCTTGATAATCGCAGCTGAGCCGGCGACACCTGCCTGCTCATCTGCTTGATAATCAAAGCTGAGCCGGCGCGACACCTGCCTGTTCATCTGCTTCGATAGTCGAAACTGGAACCGCTGCGGACACCTGTCTGCTCATTGCTTGATATACGCCAGCTGAGAAAGCTGGCGACACCTGCTGCCTCTTCTGTTTATAATGGCCAGCTGAGCCGCGCGACACCTGCCTGCTCATCTGATTGATAGTCGCCAGCTGAGTCACATGACACCTGCTCGTTCATCTGCTTGATAAGGCCAGCTGAGCCCCGCGATACATGCTCGTTCATCTGCTTGATAATCGCCAACTGAGCCGCCGCTGACACCTGCCTGTTTTCTGCTTTTGATAGTCGCCATTGATCCGCTGGGAGACATGCTGCTGCGAATCTGCTTGATAATCGGCCAGTTGAGTTCACGGACACCTGCCTGCTCATCTGCTTGATAATCGCAGCATTGAGCCGCCACGGCCACCTGCCTGTTATTCTGCTTGAGAATCGCCATCTGAGCCCCGCGATACCTGCCTGTTCATCTGCTTGATAATCGCCAGCCGAGCCGCTGCGACACCTGCTCGTTCACATCTGCTTGATAATCGCCAACTGGAACAGCGCCACATTCCGCATGCTCATCTGCTTGATAATCACCAGCCGAGCCGCTGCTGACACCTGCCTGCATTAACATCTGTTTGATAACAGCTGAGCTGCATTTATCTGGGCCCTGTTTGATAATCCATTATACTCCGACGCCTGTTCATCTGTTTGATAATCGACAGCCGAGCCGCACGACACCTGCCTGTTCAACTGCTTGATAACCCCAGCTGAGCCCTGACACCCGCTGTTCATCTGCTTGATAATCGCCAGCCGAGTCGCGCTGACACCTGCCTACTCATCTGCTTGATAATCGCTTAGCCGAGCGCCGACATGCCTGCTCATCTGCTTGATAACGCCAGCCGAGCCGCACGTAAACCTGCCTGCTCATCTCTCCTTGATAATCTATTAGCTTAGGCCGCTGCTGACACCTGCCTGCTCATTTGTTTGATAATCACCAGCTGAGGAGGGCGACACCGCCTGTTCATGTGTGCTTGACTGTGGCTATCTGAGCCCCGCGATACCCGCCTGTTCATTTGTTTGATAATCACCAGCGAGCTTCACGCGCGATACCTGCCTGCTCATTTGCTTGATATACGCCAGCTGAGCCGCGCGACACCTGCCTGCTCATCTGCTTGATAATCGCCAGCTGAGGAGCCGTGACACCTGCCTGCTCATCTGCTTTGATAATCGGCAGCTGAGCGCGCCGCAACACCTGCTCGCGTTCATCTGCTTGATAATCGGCAACTGAGCTGCGAGACACCTGCCTGCTCATCGCTTGATAATATGCCAGCTGAGCCGACCGACAACTGTCTGCTCATCTGCTTGACTGTCGCCAGCTGAGCCACGCGACACCTGCCTGCTCATCCTGCTTGATAATCACCAGCTGAGCCGCGCGATACCTGCCTGCTCATCTGCTTGATAACGCCAGCTGAGCCCGCGACACCTGCCTGCTCATCTGCTTGATAATCGCCCAGCTGAGGAGCGGACACCTGCCTGTTCATCTGCTTGATTATCGCCAGCTGAGCCGCCGATACCTGCCTGTTCATTTGCTTGATAATCAAAACTGAACCTGTGGACACCAGCCTGCTCATCTGTTGATAATCGACAGCTGAGCCACGCGACAACTGCCTGCTCATTTGCTTGACTGTGGACAGCTGAGCCGCGCGGATACCTGCCTGCTCATCTGCTTGATAATCGACAGCTGAGCCGCGCGACACCTGCCTGCTCATCTGCTTGATAATCGCCAGCTGAGCCGCGCGACACCTGATTGTTCATCTGCTTGATAATCGAAAGTTGAGCCGCGACACCTGCATGTTCATGCTTGATACACGCCAGATGAGCCGCGCGACACCCGCCTGCTCATCTGCTTGATAATCGCCAACTGAGCCTGCGGACACCTGCCTGCTTCATCTGCTTGATAATCGACAGCTGAGCCGCGTGACACGTGCCTGTTCTTCATCTGCTTGATAATCGCCAGCTGAGCCGCGACGACACCTGCCTGCTCATCTGCGTTGATAATCGCCAGCTGAGTAGCGTGACATCCGCCTGTTCATCTGCTTGATAATCAAAAACTGAACCTCGACGCCTGCCTGTTCATCTGCTTTGATAATTGGAAATTGAGGAGCGCGACACCGCCTGCTCATCTGTTTGACTGTGGCTATCTGAGCCTGACCACCTCCGCCTGTTCTGCTTTGATAATCACTAGCTGAGTAGGGACACCTGCCTGTTCATCTGTTTGATAATGGCCAGCTGAGCCGCCGATACCTGCCTGTTCATCTGCTTGATAATCGCCAGCTGAGCCCAGCTGACACCTGCCTGCTCATCTGTTGATAACGCCAGCTGAGCCGCCGTGACACCTGCCTGTTCATCTGCTTGGTAATCGCCAGCCGAGGAGTGGGACACCTGCCCGCTCATCTGCTTGATAATCGCCAGCTCGACACCTTCGCATGCTCATCTGCTTGATAATCACAAGCTGAGCCACGTGACACCTGCCTGTTTCTGCTTGATAATCGCCAGCTGAGCTCGACGACACCTGGCTGCTCATCTGTTTGATAATCACCAGCTGAGCCTCCGCGACACCTGCCTGCTCATCTGCTTGATAATCGCCATCTGAGCCCCACGACACCTGCCTGCTCATTTGCTTGATAATCGGCAGCTGAGCCCGCCGACACCTGCCTGCTCATCTGTTGATAATCACCAGCTGAGCGCGCGACACCTGCCTGCTCATCTGCTTGATAATCGCCAGCTGAGCCGCGCGACACCTGCCTGCTCATCTGCTTGATAATCGAAAGCTGAGGAGCGTGACACCTGCCTGCTCATCTGCTTGATAATCGCCAGCTGAGAACGCGACACCTGCCTGTTCATCTGCTTGATAATCGAGCTGATCCGCGTGGACACCTGCCTGCTCATCTGCTTGATAATCGACAGCTGAGCCGCGTGGACACCTGCCTGCTCATCTTTTGATAATCGCCAGCTGAGCCGCTGCGACACCTGCCTGCTCATCTGCTTGATAATCGCCAGCTGAGCCGCCGCGACACCTGCCTGCTCATCTGCTTGATGTGGCCAGCTGAGCCGCTCGCGACACCTGCCTGTTCATCTGCTTGATAACCGCCTAGCTGAGCCCGCGACACCTGCCTGCTCATCTGCTTGATAATCACTAGCTTGAGCCACGCGACACCTGCTGCTCATCTTTTTGATAATCGCCAGCTGAGCCGCACGCGACACCTGCCTGCTCATCTGCTTGATAACGCCAGCTGAGCTGCTGGACACCTGCCTGCTCATCTGCTTGATAATCGACAGCCGAGCCGCGGACACCTGCCTGTTCATTTGTTTGATAATCGCCAGCTGAGCCGCGTGACACCTGCCTGTTCATCTGCTTGATAATCGCCAGCTGAGCCGAGCTGACACCTGCCTGCTCATCTGCTTGATAATCACCAGCTGAGGAGAGCGACACCTGCCTGTTCATCTGTTTGATAAACCGCCAGCTGAGCCGCTGACACCTGTTTGCTCATCTGCTTGATAATCGCCAGCTGAGCCCCCGCGACACCTGCCTTTGTTCATCTGCTTTAATGGCCAGCTGAGAGCGCGACACCTGCCTGCTCATCTGTTTGATAATCGCCAGCTGAGCCAACACGACACCTGCCTGCTCATCTGCTTGATAATCGCCAGCTGAGCCACGCGACACCTGCCTGTTCATCTGTTTGATAATCGCCAGTTGAGCCGCGCGACACCTGCCTGCTCATCTGCTTGATAATCGCCAGCTGAGCCTGCGTGACACCTGCCTGTTCATCTGCTTGATAATCAAAACTGAACCGAGCCGACACCTGCCTGTTCATCTGCTTGATAATCGAGAGCTGAGCCGCGACACCTGCCTGCTCATCTGCTTGATAATCGACAGCTGAGCCGCGCGACACCTGCCTGCTCATCTGCTTGATAATCGCCGGCAGAGTCGCGCCGACACCTGCCTGCTCATCTGTTTGATATACGCCAGCTGAGCCGCCGACACCTGTTTGCTCATCTGCTTGATAATCGCCAGCTGAGCCGCGCCGACACCTGCCTGTTCATCTGCTTGATAATCGCCAGCTGAGCCACGCGACACCTGCCTGCTCATCTGCTTGATAATCGACAGCTGAGCCGCGACACCTGCCTGCTCATCTGCTTGATAATCGCAGCTGAGCCGCGGGACACCTGCCTGCTCATCTGCTTGATAATCGGCCAGCTGAGCCGCGCGACACCTGCCTGCCTGCTCATCTGCTTGATAATCGAGCCACAGCTGCCGCTCATCTGCTTGATAATCACGACATTTGAGCCTGTTCATCTGCTTGAATCTACTTGATAATCACCAGCTGAGCCGTGCGACACCTGCCTGCTCATCTGCTTGATAATCACCAGCTGAGCCGCGCGACACCTGCCTGCTCATCTGCTTGATAATCGCCAGCTGAGCCGCGACACCTGCCTGCTCATCTGCTTGATAATCGCCAGCTGAGGAGCGCGACACCTGCCTGTTCATCTGCTTGACTGTGGCCATCTGCGCCCGCGATACCTGCCTGTTCATCTGCTTGATAATCGAAAACTGAACCGCGTGACACCTGCCTGCTCATCTGCTTCATAATCGACAGCTGAGCCGCGCGACAACTGCCTGCTCTTCTGC
>NW_027219065.1:0-10467 GCF_027580195.1 Bos mutus
GACAAGACAAGGATTTATAACGATTTTTCACCCTGATAGATGCTGCCACAATGCTGTCCATCAGTGGTGCAGGAGAAGTAAAGCTTGTTGACTCCCTCCTCACATCATTCTTGGAGCAGACACTCTGTTACAGTTAACAAGAGGAAAACTTGTTAGAGTTTAAAGGTCTAAACGTAGACCTTTGCTCATCATGGAGTTCACCAGTTGTGTAGGAGGGAGATCAAGCAGGGTTAGAAATGCAAATGGAGAAGGCAATGGCACCCCACTCCAGTACTCTTGCCTGGAAAATCCCATGGACTGAGGAGCCTGGAAGGCTGCAGTCCATGGGGTTGCTGAGGGTCAGACACGACTGAGCGACTTCACTTTCACTTTTCACTTTCATGCATTGGAGAAGGAAATGGCAACCCACTCCAGTGTTCTTGCTTGGAGAATCCCAGGGACGGGGAGCCTGGTGGGCTGCCATCCATGGGGTCACACAGAGTCGGACATGACTGAAATGACTTAGCAGCAGCAGCAGCAGCAGAAATGCAAATAGTCGGGTCCCAGCCAGGACCAACAAGACTGAGTGAAAAATGGCTCCCCATGGGGGTCTCACCTCCTGGGGGTGCTGGAAGATGAGGTGTGAGACTGGAACACTCCATTGTGCCTGCAGAGATGGGAGGCACCACCACAGGAGGTGGAAGGTACTACAGGGGAGAGAGTTCCATTTGGCAACAATGCAAGTCCTGCGTATGGAAGGACAAAACGTCCACCACGGCCAAGGTGACCAACCTCAGCCTTTGACACAGATAGGGAGGCTGCTATCTTGGCGACCCAGGCCTCAAATCTGGACCGAGGTGAAACCTCTTTCTCACTGACACATCCCCAGTCAGTGGCTGCTTTAGTGAGGCCACTCTAGGAGTCAGCTGGCATCCGGGGGCGTGTCTCTGAGTTTTAGGTAATCATTCTTCTGAGTTGCAGTGTCCTAAGCACTTCTAATCAAACTCATCACATGGACCACAGCCTTGTCTAACTCGGTGAAATTATGAGCCAGGCTGCGTAGGGCCACCCAAGATGGACAGGTCATGGTGGAGAGTTCTGACAAAACGTGCTCCACTGGAGAAGGTACTGGTACACCACTTCAGTATTCTTGCCTTGAGAACCCCATAAACAGTATGAAAAGGCAAAAAGATATGACATTGAAAGATGAACTCCCCAGGTCGGTAGGTGCCCAATATGCTACTAGAGAAGAGTGGAGAAATAACACCAGAAAGAATGAAGAGATGGAGCCAAAGCAAACACAATGCCCAGTTCTGGGTGTGACTGCTGATGGAAGTAAAGTCTGATGCTGTAAAGAACAATATTGCATAGGAACCTGGAATGTTAGGTCCATGAATCAAGACAAATTGAAAGTGGTCAAACAGGACATGGCAAGAGTGAACATCGACATTTTAGGAATCAGTGAACTAAAATGGACTGGAATGGGCGAATTTAATTCAGATGACCATTGTATCTTCTACTGTGGGCAAGAATCCCTTCGAAGAAATGGAGTAGCCCTCATAGTCAACAAAACAGTCTGAAATGCAGTATTTGGGTGCAATCTCAAAAACGACAGAATGATCTCTGTTTGTTTCAAGGCAAACCATTCAATATCACAGTAACCCAAGTCTTTGCCCCAACCAGGGATGCTGAAGTTGAATGGTTCTATGAAGACCTACGAGACCTTCTAGAACTAACACCCCCAAAAGATGTCTTTTTCACCATAGGAGACTGGAATGCAAAAGTAGGAAGTCGAGAGATACCTGGAGTAGCAGGCAACTTTGGCCTTGGGGTACAAAATGAAGCAGGGCAAAGGCTAACAGAGTTTTGCCAAGAGAACGCACTGGTCATAGCAAGCACCCTCTTCCAACAACACAAGAGAAGAGTCTACACATGGACATCACCAGATGGTCAATAATGAAATCAGATTGATTACATTCTTTCCAGCCAAAGATGGAGAAGCTCTAAACAGTCAGCAAAAACAAGATCAGGAGATGACTGTGGCTCAGATCATGAGCACCTTATTGCAAAATTCAGACTTAAATTGAAGACAGTAGAGAAAACCATTAGAACATTCAGGTACAATCTAAACCAAATCCCTTATGAATATACAGTGGAAGTGACAAATAGATTCAAGGGATTAGATCTGATAGACAGAGTGCCTGAAGAACTATGGACAGAGGTACGTGACATTGTATGGGAGGCAGTGATCAAGACGTTCATGAAGAAAAAGAAATGGAAAAAGGCAAAATGGTTGTCTGAGGAGGCCTTACAAATAGCTGAGAAAAGAAGAGAAGCTAAAGGCAAAGGAGAAAAGGAAAGATATAACCATTTCAATGCAGAGTTGCAAAGAATAGCAAGAAGAGATAAGAAAGCCTTCCTCAGTGACCAGTGCAAAGAAATAGAGGAAAACAATAGAATGGGAAAAACTAGAGGTCTCTTCAAGAAAATTTGTGATACCAAGGGAACATTTCATGTATATATGGGCATAATAAAGGACAGAAATGGTACAAAGCTAACAGAAGCAGAAGATATTAAGAAGATGTGGCTACAATACACAGAAGAACTATACAAAAAAGATCTTCATGACCCAGATAACCATGACGGTGTGATCACTCACCTAAAGCCAGACATCCTGGAATGCAGAGTCAAGTGGGCCTTAGGAAGCATCACTACAAAGAAAGCTAGTGGAGGTGATGAAATTCCAGTTGAGCTATTTCAAACACTAAAAGATGATGCTGTGAAAGTGCTGCACTCAATATGCCAGCAAATTTGGAAAACTCAGCAGTGGCCATAGGACTGGAAAAGGTCAGTTTTCATTCCAATCCCAAAGAAAGGCTATGCCAAAGAGTACTCAAACTATCCCACAATTGCACTCATCTCACACGCTAGTAAAATAATGCTCAAAATTCTCCAAGCAAGGCTTCAACACTATGTGAACTGTAAACTTCCAGGTGTTCAAGCTGGATTTAGAAAAGGCAGAGGAATCAGAGATCAAATTGCCAACATCCATTGGATCATTGAAAAGGCAAGAGAATTCCAGAAAAAATATCTACTTGTGCTTTATTGACTACACCAAATCCTTTGACTCTGCGGATCACAACAAACTGTGGAAAATTCTTAAATAGATGGGACTACCAGACCACCTTACCTGCCTCCTGAGAAATCTGTATGCAGGTCAAGAAGTAGCAGTTAGAAATGAACAGGGAAGAGTAGACTGGTTCAAAGAGGGAAATGAGTCCGTCAAGGTTCTTTATCGTCACCCTGCTAATTTAACTTATACACAGAGTATATCATGAGAAACGGTGGCCTGGAAGAAGCACAAGCTGGAATCAAGATTGTCTGGAGAAATATCAATAACCTCAGATATGCAGATGACACCACCATTATGGCAGAAAGTGAAGAGGAACTAAAAAGCCTCTTGATGAAAGGGAAAGAGGAGAGTGAAAAAGTTGGCTTAAAACTCAACATTCAGAAAACTAACATCATGACATCTGGTCCCGATCACTTCATGGCAATTAGATGGGGAAACAATGGAAACAATGAGAGACTTTATCCTTTTGGGCTCCAAAATCACTGCAGATGGTGACTACAGCCATGACATTAAAAGAGGCTTGTTTCTTGGAAGAAAAGCTATGAGCAAACTAGACAGCAGATGAAAAAGCAGAGACATTACTTTGCCACCAAAGGTCCATCTAGTCAAAGCTATGATCTCTCTAGTAGTCATATATGGATGTGAGACTTGGACTATAAAGAAAGCTGAGCACTGAAGAATTGATGCTTCTGAACTGTGGTGTTGGAGAAGACTCTTGAGAGTCCCTTGGACTGCAAGGAGATGAAACCAGTCAATCGTAAAGGAAATCAGTCCTGAATATTCATTGGAAGGACTGATGCTGAAGCTGAAGCAGCAATACTTTGGCTACCTGATGTGAAGGGTTGACTCAGTGGAAAAGTCCCTGACGCTGGGGAAGATTGAGGGCAGGAGGAGAAGGGGGTGACAGAGGATGAAATGGTTGGATGGAATCACTGCCTCAATGGACATGGGTTTGAGCAAACTCCGGGATATAGTGAGGGATGGGGAAGCCGGGCATGGTGCAGTCCATGAGGTTGTAAAGAGTTGGACATAACTGAGCTACTGAACAACAACAATGTGAAATGTTTCAATCCCTGATAGCTCAGCTGGTAAAGAATCTGCCTGCAATGCAGGACACCCTGGTTCAATGCTGGGTTGAGAAGATCTGCTGGAGAAGGGATAGGCTACCCACTCCAGTATTCTTGGGCTTCCATTATGGCTCACCTGCTAAAGAATCTGCCTGCAATGCAGAAACTGGGGTTTGATCCCT
This sequence comes from Bos mutus, assembly GCF_027580195.1. NCBI lineage: Eukaryota > Metazoa > Chordata > Mammalia > Artiodactyla > Bovidae > Bos > Bos mutus. The sequence goes on from NW_027219065.1 coordinate 4,362, forward strand.
GGGTTGGGAAGATCCACTGGAGAAGGGAAAGGCTACCCACTCCAGTATTCTGGCCTGGAGAATTCCATGGACTGTATAGACCATGGGGTCACAAAGAGTCAGACACGACTGAGCGACTTTCACTTTCATCAGGTGTAGTAGTTGTTTTCCCCCTGTCTTATTCTCACTTGTCAAGCTTTCTATTTCAAAAAACAAGAGGAAGTTTTCCACACACTCCCTGCCTGCCCCCAGCACCAAAAGCGCTTCCCAGGTGGCACAGTGCCTGCCAATGTAGGAGACAGGAGGACACGGGTTAGATCCCTGGATTGAGAAGATTCCCAGGGAGAGGCAATGGTAACCCACTCCTGTATTCTTGCCTGGAAAATCCCATGGACAGAAGAGCCCAGCAGGCTGAAGACCATGGTGTCACAGAGAGGCAGACAGGACTGATCACCCATGCACCCACCCCCAACATTCAGGTGACGTGCTCCCAGTGTGTTCAATGCACTCCTGCCTGACACACAACTGCAGGAAGACTTCAATTACTTTTGCAAAGGAGAGGCTAACAGGCATTCGTTTACATTTTGGAATGACAGGAAATGTTGGGAAAAGTTAGAATGGCCTTGTCGTTTTCCCCTTGGGGTGTGACCTCCAGTTCCCCTGCCCTTCTCAGGTTGGAAGGCTTCCCCAGACTTCAGGCCACCAGACATCTGAGACAAGGGGCCTCACCAGAGAGCAGGGCTCAGAAGCAGAGGCAGGTTTGAAGAAAGCAGACACGTCAATGACAAGGAAGGTTTCCCAGGGCTGGGTGTACAGTGGGGCTCCAAGCTGACAGCTTTGCTGTGGAGGTGATGATGTTCTGCAGGTTTGGGAATAAGTTCAGATGGAGAGAGGGGCAGCTTTATGTCACACAGAGGATATATTAGGAAACAGCAGGGTGTCCCTGCTGCATTTTGTCAGAGTCACAGAAAAAAACTCATCCTCCACAATGGCATTTCCACCACTGTGCCTGAGGGAGACCTTGAAAACAGTAGCAAGAAACTGGCCCCCACGGAGGGCCTCAAGGAAGGCAACCCCATACCTCAATGGTCTGGACAAGGAAGCCTGGTTAATGGAAGCAGCAGTGGACGACTTCACAGTCAATTCAGATCGATCAACCTCTCACTTTCTTTCTAGACAGCTGTCAGATGGAGACATCAGGAGGTCACAAACACCTCATGTCTGAAGCCTGGCAAGTGACAAAGTATCTCAATCGAGACATAAATGCCCAAGTGGCTCAGGGTTTCAATCCCTGCAGCACAGGACCAAAGACAGAGCAACCTCCCTCTGGGACCCTGGTCTCCCGCCAGCTGTGCAGCATCAGAGCCTGGATCCAGACTCACAAATACCCCAGGGACCTCACACTATGGGTCACAAAACCCAAATTTCAATGATACACTCGGCCAGATATGGACCAAGGAAACAGCAGCTAGCAGACCTCACTGCACTGAACACCCAACACCAAACAATCCACCAAACTGAAACTCCTGGAGACTCGATAAGTGAGGTAAGACACATGAAATCAGCTGAGATGAAAGTTGAATACAGGCCGACATGCATTTTAGCAACTTCATAAGCTGCCATGGAGAAACCTGACAGTTCAGAGACCTCACACCCTGGACACAGAAGTTGCAATCACACAGCTCACACCATAGGACACAACCACACCAACTGCCCAGAGCACTGGTATGGTGAAGGCATACAGCTCTTTCACAATGTTCCATGTAGCCACCACAAAGAGACCTCAGACCATGGTACCCCGCATCCTACAAACCCCAAAGTTCACAGCCCAAGACATACTAAACCCCTCAAGGTTTCAGCACCCTCAATCCCTGGCTCACAGACTTATCTCCAGGTCAGAGATGGCACACTCAGGGTGCAGAGCCACCGATGGGGCAGATACCTCCCATGCTTTGTCAAATACACTTTGTGATGTCACAAGCTAGGGTATAGACACCTAGGGTGTTCACGTCCCCTGAAATTCCTACATGGATCATTCCTAGTTGTGGACTTGAAGCTCTTCTAGGGAACTGGACATAAGGAGTCCAGCCTCTTGCCTAGACTTCCCACCCTACAAACGGTGCCAAGATGCCAGTAAAGGCACATTCACTCCCCTGCCCCACTGAGGCCAGTGTGAACTGGTGAAACACCTTTGCAGGGGTCTGTGGCAGCTCCCATCAGAATTCACATTCCGTCCTGCCCTCACCCTCAGCAGCATTTGCCTTCTTGAAAGAGGGACATGAGTCAGTCCTATTCTGTGATGCCTCCTTGGGGTTTAGAACAGCGTCAGGCACATGCACATAGTAGGCACTCTATAGAGATGTCTGTTTAGGCAAGGAAGTCTTTGATCCAGCAGTCTCCCTGCTGTGAAAGTGCCTTAGGAAAATATTCCCACATGCTCAGAGATGTGTGTACAATGACAGCAAATTTCTAGGGGAAACTCTAGTGCCCATTGATAGTCAGTGACCATTTGTTTCTATTTTCATTCATTTCTTTCAACTGTGTTTTGGCATTTTCAGTGTACAAATCTTACACCTCCTTGGTTAAATTAACTCCTAAGTATATTGTTCTTTTTATTCTATCTGGAATTTTCTTACTTATTAGGAGTATTCACCACTAGTATAGAAATACAGTTGAGTTTTGTATATTGAAGCTGGTGATGAATTCACAGGTGTGTACACAGCTGTTTACATGTCAAACATACCACAATAAAGTGGTTTAAAAAATAGAAATGAAAGCAAAATAAACGCATTCCCAAGTTACAAAAAAAAAAAAAAAAACCTCAGTGAATTTGTTGGTAGAACTGGCTTACTAGAAAAAAACTAAAGGAAGTTGTTCAGGCTGCAATAAGTGAATTCAGATGTTAATTAGATTCCATGTGAAAAAACAAAGAGCACAGGTAAAGGTAATTATGTAAACAAAAGTACTTTATGAGTTCACATTTCACGCCTTTCTTCCTGTATTTAAAAAGCAACTGTCTAAAACAATATCACATAAATTATTGTTGTGAATGTGGTAGTTGCTCAGTCGTGTCTCACTCTTGGCAACCACATTACTGTAGCCCGCCTCTGTAGGCTCCTCTGTCCATGGGATTCTCCAGGCAAGAATACTGCAGTGGTTAGCCATTCCCTTCTCCAGGGAATCTTCCTGACCAAGGGTTGAACCTGAGTCTCCTGCATTGCAGGCAGATTCTTTACTGTTTGAGCCACCAGGGAAGCCCAATTATTGTTGGGCCAATAACATATGGAATGTAATATATTTGCAGTAACAGCACAAAGGAGGTGGTTGCGAGCAAAGCTGTATTAGGTAAGGAAACAAGCCAGGATGGTGTCAAATCCACATGAACATATACAAAGTATCAGAAACCATGACAAAGAAGGTTAATAGAACAGAAGTTGTAAACATATACCTGATATTCTGCCTTATATCAGGTTTTCATAGACATAACATTATAGTAATATAATAATGAGAAGAGTGTATTAATGGGATGTACTCTTTATAGATCTACTATTGGTGACAACATAAGAAAAAGATGGAAATTGGAATAGAGCAATATAGGAGTAGGGTTTCTATATCTCATTAGGATTAGTATAAATTTCAAGCTGATTGTGATACAGTAAGATGTTTATTAGTGGCATTAGTAATAAACACCTTACTTTAGAAAAGGAGAGATATACCCATCTGAATGCAGAGTTTGAAGGAACAGCAAGGAGAGATAAGAAAGTCTTCCTCAGTGATCACTGCAAATAAATAGAGGAAAACAATAGACTGGGAAAGACTAGAGAGATCTTCAAGAAAATTAGAGATACCAAGGGAATATTTCATGCATATATGGGCACAATAAAGGACAGAAACGATATGGACTTAACAGAAGCAGAAGATATTAAGAAGAGGTGGCTAGAATATACAGAAGAACTACAAAAAAAAAAAAAAAAAGATCTTAATGACCCAGATAACCACGATGGTGTGATCACTCACCTGGAGGCAGACATCCTGGAGGGTGAAGTCCAGTGGGCCTTAGGAAGCATCACTACAAACAAAGCTAGTGGGGTAGCTTTTTCACTGACTTGATGGACATGAGTTTGAGCAACCTCCGGGAGTTGGTGATGGACAGGGAGCCCTGCTGTGCTGCATGCCACGGGGTCACAAAGAGTCAGACACGACTTAGCGACTGAACTGAACTGAAGTTGTTTAACATGAACTGAAATTGTTAAAAATAGTGGAAAAATCAGTAAAGAATTTAAAATAACTAGAAAAAATTTAGTGGTAAAAATCAGTAAAAGACTTTAAAATGCCTACAGGGCTCCTCCGTCCCTGGGATTCTCCAGGCAAAATACTGGAGTGGGTTGCCATTTCTCCAATGCATGAAAATGAAAAAAGTGAAGTCGCTCAGTCGTGTCCCAGTAATGGACTGTAGCCCACCAGGCTCCTCCATCCAGGGGATTTTCCAGGCAAGAACAAAATGACATTGGAGACAGAAAAAATGACATGAGATAGAAAAATATATTGGCAGATGTAAGTCTGTATCAACATTAAATGTGAATAGATAAAACAATATGACCACAAGGCAGACATTGAGAGACCAGTTTAAAAATAAAAACAAGATCAGTAAAATAAAAATATATATTAAAAAAATAAAATTCAATATTCAAAAACAATAAATAAAAATAAAAACAAGATCCAACTGTATGTTGTCTACAGAGGACACAGTTTAGAGTCTAAGGTATGTAAATTACCATGTACGTGTGTGTGTGTGTGTGTGTGTGTGTGTGTGTGTGTTCAGTCGCTCAGTTGTATCCAACTCTTTGGGGCCCCATGGACTGTACCTGCCAGGACCCCTGTCCATGGAATTTTCCAGATGAGAATACTGGAGCGGGTTGCCATTTCCTACTCCAGGGGATCTTTCAGACCCAGGGATCCTACCTGAGTCTCCTGCATTGGCAGGTGGGTTCTTTACCACTGGCGCCACCTGGGAAGCCTTATATGACCCAGCAATTCTACTCCTAGACAATTTTACCCAAGAGAAATGAAAACGTGCTCACACAGTGGCCTGTACTCAAATATTCCACACATGTATTCCTAGTAGCCACACGTAGAAACAACCCAACTATTCAATAACTGGTATACAGATGAAGGAAAAGCAAAAGAGTATACCTGTACAAAGGAATACTAGATGGTAATAATAATAAAGAACTACTAATGCATGCAACAGCAAGGATGTGTCACAACTGTGCAAAAACTGTGAGAAACCAGACACAGAAGGCTACATATTATATGGTTTCATGTCAATGGATTTCTGGAAAAGGCACAACTATTCACACAGAAATGTATCTGTGGTTGCCGGGGTTTAGGAGTGGAAGAAGGAGTCTGATGGCAAATACCCCAAGGGAGCATTTTTGAACAATGGGCCATTTTCTACATTTTTATTGTGGTAGCTTTTACAGCACTGTATACATTTGTCAAAACTCTACAAACTGTAATGCTTTAAAGTGTTGGCTTTTATTGTACACAAATTATACCTCAATACTTTTTTTGAAAGGAAAAGGAACATTTAAGTATTTAAATATTGGTTATTGTATCCATCTAGACCATGAGCTCAAAAACATAAAAATCGTATTTTGGAATTCTTCCCAGACCTGGACAACTTCTAGGATTTCCCATGACAGTTTCGTACTCTTATGACAGAACACACAAACTTGGTCTTAACCATGTTTACGATTCTCTCTCCCTCACCTCAAGTCCAAATTCTTGCTGAGTTCTGTCCATCTTCGTAAACGCCTAATGTGTCTACTTTTACCCACGTCCACCACATCTGCTCTGGTCCAAAGCCTCGCTCCATTTAATTCTCAACGCCCCTTCTAACTGGTCTCTTACATCCACTCAGGGTGTCTGTCTCCCTCTTCCCACCCTCTCCCTCCTTCTCTTACAGTTGCAGAACTTTCTGTGTCTTTCTAGATAATGCTACCCTCCTACACAAGGACTTGAAGGCATGGTCTAGCCCCTGTCCACCTTGCTAGCAACAACGAAAGTAGAGCTTCCTTTTCTTGTCTCTCTTATCAGGCTTCCTTCACACCATCCAATTTCCAAA
>NW_027219066.1:0-3779 GCF_027580195.1 Bos mutus
CATGTGATCAGTGCATGATCAGCCACGTGATCAGTGCATGATCAGCCACGTGATCAGTGCATCATCACTGATCAGTGGATGTTCAGCCCGTGATCATTGCATGCGGTCACGTGATCAGTGCATGATCAGTCACGTGATCAGTGCATGATCAGCAACGTGATCGGTGCATGTGCACGTGTCATGATCAGCCACGTGATCAGTGCATGATCAACCATGTGATCAGTGCATGCACAGTCTCGTGATCAGTGTATGATTCAGCCGTGATCAGTGCATGATCAGCCAGCGTGATCAGTGCATGATTCCTGCCCAGGTGATGAGTGCATGATGCCAGTCACGTGCCGTCTGCGTCATCCTGCCTGATCAGCTGCGTGATGATTTGCGTGCTGAGCAGGCGTGATTCAGTGCATGCTCAGGTCCACGTGATTGTGCATGTTCAGTCACGTGATCAGTGCATGATCAGTCTTTGATTGTGTGCATGTTCATCCACGTGATCAGTGCATGATCAGTCACGTGATCAGTGCATGATCAGCCACGTGATCAGTGCATGATCAGCCACGTGATCAGTGTATGATCAGGCACGTGATCAGTGCATGATCAGTCACGTGATCAGTGCCTGTTCAGCCGCGTGATCAGTGCATGATCAGCCACGTGATCAGTGCATGATCAGCCACGTGATCAGTGCATGATCAGTCGCGTGATCAGTGCATGATCAGTCACGCGTGATCAGTGCATGATCAGCCACGTGATCAGTGCATGATCAGCCACGTGATCAGTGCATGATGCGGTCGCGTGATCAGTGCATGATCAGTGCGTGATCAGTGCATGATAGCCACGTGATCAGTGCATGATCAGCCACGTGATCAGTGCATGATCAGCCGCGTGATCAGTGCATGATCAGTCACGTGATCAGTGCATGATCAGCCCGTGATCAGTGATCATCAGCCGTGATCAGTGCATGATCAGGCCGCGTGATCAGTGCATGATCAGCCACGTGATCAGTGCATGATCAGCCGCGTGATCAGTGCATGATCAGTGCGTGATCAGTGCATGATCAGTCACGTGATCAGTGCATGATCAGTCACGTGATCAGTGCATGATCAGCCACGTGATCAGTGCATGATCAGCCCACGTGATCAGTGCATGATCAGTCACGTGATCAGTGCATGATCAGTCGCGTGATCAGTGCATGATCAGATCAGCCGCGTGATCAGTGCATGATCAGGCACGTGATCAGTGCATGATCAGTCACGTGATCAGTGCATGATCAGCCACGTGATCAGTGCATGATCATCCACGTGATCAGTGCATGATCAGCCGCGTGATCAGTGCATGCACAGTCACGTGATCAGTGCATCGTCAGATCGTGTGATCAGTGTGATGATCAGCCACGTGATCAGTGCATGATCAGCCACGTGATCAGTGCATGATCAGTCACGTGATCAGTGCATGATCAGTCGCGTGATCAGTGCATGATCAGCCACGTGATCAGTGCATGATCAGCCACGTGATCAGTGCATGATCAGCCACGTGATCAGTGCATGATCAGTCACGTGATCAGTGCATGATCAGCCGCGTGATCAGTGCATGATCAGCCACGTGATCAGTGCATGATCAGCCACGTGATCAGTGCATGATCAGTCGCGTGATCAGTGCATGATCAGCCACGTGATCAGTGCATGATCAGCCCGTGATCGTGTGCATGATCAGGCACGTGATCAGTGCATGATCAGCCACGTGATCAGTGCATGATCAGCCCGCGTGATCAGTGCATGATCAGTCGTGATCAGTGCATGATCAGTCCGCGTGAGTGCATGATCAGCCACGTGATCAGTGCATGATCAGCCACGTGATCAGTGCATGATCAGCCACGTGATCAGTGCATGATCAGTGCATGATCGCGTGATCAGTGCATGATCAGCCACGTGATCAGTGCATGATCAGCCACGTGATCAGTGCATGATCAGCCCGTGATCAGTGCATGCATGATCAGCCACGTGATCAGTGCATGATCAGCCGCGTGATCAGTGCATGATCAGCCACGTGATCAGTGCATGATCAGCCGCGTGATCAGTGCATGATCAGCCACGTGATCAGTGCATGATCAGTCAGCTGCGTGATCAGTGCATGATCAGCATGCGTGATCAGTGTGCATGATCAGCCGCGTGATCAGTGCATGATCAGCACGTGATCAGTGCATGATCAGCCACGTGATCAGTGCATGATCAGTCACGTGATCAGTGCATGATCAGCCACGTGATCAGTGCATGATCAGCCGCGTGATCAGTGCATGATGCGTGCCACGTGATCAGTGCATGATCAGTCGCGTGATCAGTGCATGATCAGCCACGTGATCAGTGCATGATCAGCCACGTGATCAGTGCATGATCAGCCACGTGATCAGTGCATGATCAGCCACGTGATCAGTGCATGATCAGCCACGTGATCAGTGCATGATCAGCCACGTGATCAGTGCATGATCAGTCACGTGATCAGTGCATGATCAGCCACGTGATCAGTGCATGATCAGCCACGTGATCAGTGCATGATCAGCCACGTGATCAGTGCATGATCAGCGCGTGATCAGTGCATGATCAGCCACGTGATCAGTGCATGATCAGCCCGTGATCAGTGCATGATCAGCCGTGATCAGTGCATGATGCGTGATCAGTGCATGATCAGTCACGTGATCAGTGCATGATCAGCCCGCGTGATCAGTGCATGATCAGCCACGTGATCAGTGCATGATCAGTCACGTGATCAGTGCATGATCAGCCACGTGATCAGTGCATGATCAGCCGCGTGATCAGTGCATGATCAGTCACGTGATCAGTGCATGATCAGCCACGTGATCAGTGCATGATGAGCCACGTGATCAGCCACGTGATCAGTGCATGATCAGCCACGTGATCAGTGCATGATCAGCCCACGTGATCAGTGCATGATCAGCCCGCGTGATCAGTGCATGATCAGCCACGTGATCAGTGTGATCAGCCGCGTGATCAGTGCATGATCAGCCACGTGATCAGTGCATGATCAGCCACGTGATCAGTGCATGATCAGCCGCGTGATCAGTGCATGATCAGCCACGTGATCAGTGCATGATCAGCCACGTGATCAGTGCATGATCAGTCAGGCGTGATCAGTGCATGATCAGCCGCGTGATCAGTGCATGATCAGCCACGTGATCAGTGCATGATCAGCCACGTGATCAGTGCATGATCAGCCACGTGATCAGTGCATGATCAGCCACGTGATCAGTGCATGATCAGCCACGTGATCAGTGCATGATCAGCCGCGTGATCAGTGCATGATCAGTCCGTGATCAGTGCATGATCAGTCACGTGATCAGTGCATGATCAGCCCGTGATCAGTGCATGATCAGCCCACGTGATCAGTGCATGATCAGCCGCGTGATCAGTGCATGATCAGTCGCGTGATCAGTGCATGATCAGCCACGTGATCAGTGCATGATCAGGCGTGTGATCAGTGCATGATCAGCCATCAGTGCCTGGTCAGCTACGTGATCGGGTGTACGATCAGGCACGGAAGAGTGCATGATCAGTCACGATATCAGTGTATGATAGCAAGGTTATCGCGCATGATCAGCCAGGTAGTCGGTGCATGATCAACCACGTGATCATGCACGCACAGTCACGCGTGATCGTACATCATGATCGCGTGATCAGTGCACGATCAGCCACGTGATCAGTACGCACATCAGCCTTGTGATCAGTGCATGCGCAGCCCGCGTAATCCAGTACATGTGCGGTCGTGATCAG
>NW_027219067.1:0-14544 GCF_027580195.1 Bos mutus
CTCATCTGCCTGATGCTCGCCGCCAGCTGCGCCGCGCGCGACTGCTGCCCTGCCTGCTCATCTGCCTGATGCTGCGCCAGCTGGCGCCCGCGCTGCCTGCTCATCTGCTCTCTGCCTGATGCTGCCAGCCAGCTGCGACACCTGCCTGCCTGCCTGCTCATCTGCCTGATGCCAGCGCCAGCGCTGCGACCTGCCTGCCTGCCTGCTCATCTGCCTGATGCTGCGCCAGCTGCGCCGCGCCTGCCTGCCTGCTCATCTGCCTGCCTGCTGCCAGCCAGCTGAGCCTGCCTGCACCTGCCTGCTCATCTGCCTCTGCCTGCTGCAGCCAGCTCTGCCTGCGACACCTGCCTGCTCATCTGCCTGCCTGATCTGCTGCCAGCTGCGCTGCTGCCCTGCCTGCTCATCTGCCTGATCTGCCTGCTGCCTGCCTGCCTGCCTGCCTGCCCTCTGCCTGCTCTGCCTGCCTGCCTGCTGCTCATCTGCCTGATGCGCCTGCCTGCGACACCTGCCTGCTCATCTGCCTGATGCTGCGCCAGGCGCGCGCGACACCTGCCTGCTCATCTGCTGTGATCGCCCGCCAGCTGAGCGCGGCGACGCCTGCCTGCTCCTGCCTGCTGCTCATCTGCCTGCTCGCCTGGCTCTGCGCGCGCTGCCTGCCTGCCTGCTCATCTGCCTGCCAGCGCCAGCGCAGGCGCGCCTGCCTGCCTGCTCTGCCTGCTCCTCTGCCTGATGCCAGCCAGCGCTGAGCCCTGCCTGCCTGCTCTGCTCATCTGCCTGATGCTGCGCCAGCTGCTGCCGCGCCACCTGCCTGCCTGCTCATCTGCCTGATGCTGCCAGCTGCCGCGCGACACCTGCCTGCCTGCTCATCTGCCTCTGCCTGCCAGCCTGAGCTGCGCTGCTCATCTGCCTGCCATCTGCCTGCCTGCTGCTGCCTCTGCTGCTGCCTCTGCCTGCCTGCCTGCTCTCTGCCTGATGCCTGCGCACCTGCCTGCTCTGCCTGCCTGCTCATCTGCTGCCTGCCTGCTCCTGCTGAGCCTGCCCTGCCTGCCTGCTCTCTGCCTGATGCAGCCAGCCAGCTGCCTGCGCGCTGCCTGCCTGCCTGCCTGCTCATCTGCCTGATGGCTCGCCAGCTCTGCGCGCGCTGCCTGCCTGCCTGCTCATCTGCCTGCCTGCTCTGCCTGCATCTGCCTGCCTCACCTGCCTGCCTGCTCTGCCTGCCTGCTGCCAGCCTGCTCTGCCTGCCTGCCTGCTCATCTGCCTGATGCTGCGCCAGCTGCCCGCGCGACACCTGCCTGCTCATCTGCCTGATGCTGCGCCTGCTGCCTGCGCGCCTGCCTGCCTGCTCATCTGCTGCTGCTGCCTGCCTGCTGCGCCTGCACCTGCCTGCCTGCTCATCTGCCACCTGCCTGCTCTCTGCCTGCCTGCTCATCTGCCTGATGCTGCCTGCTGCTGCGCGCGCCTGCCTGCCTGCTCATCTGCCTGATGCTCGCCAGCTGCGCTCGCCTGCCTGCCTGCTCATCTGCCTGATGCTCGCCGCCTGCTGCTGCCTGCCTGCCTGCCTGCCTGCTCATCTGCCTGATGCCGCCAGCTGCTGCCGCGCGACACCTGCCTGCTCATCTGCCTGCCTGCTGCTGCCAGCCAGCTGCCTGCCTGCCTGCCTGCTCATCTGCCTGCCTGCTGCCTGCCTGCCTGCTGAGCTGCGCGCGACACCTGCCTGCTCATCTGCCTGATGCTCGCCTGCCTGCCTGCTGCGACCTGCCTGCTCATCTGCCTGCCTGATGCTGCGCCAGCCTGCCTGCCCTGCTCTGCCTGCCTGCTCATCTGCCTGATGCCTGCCTGCTGCGCCTGCCGACACCTGCCTGCTCATCTGCCTGATGCTGCGCCAGCTGACACCGCGCGACACCTGCCTGCTCATCTGCCTGCTGCCTGCGCCAGCTGCGCGCGACCCTCCTGCTCATCTGCCTGATGCTGCCAGCCTGCCCGCCTGCCTGCTCATCTGCCTGCTCTGCAGCTGCTGCCTGCTGCTGCCTGCCTGCCTGCTCTGCTGCCGCCAGCGCCAGCTGCCCGCGCGCCTGCCTGCTCATCTGCCTGATGCTGCCATCAGCTGCCGCTGACCTGCCTGCCTGCTCATCTGCCTGATGCTCCTGCCTGCCTGCCTCTGCCTGCCTGCTGCCTGCTGATGCCCGCCAGCTGCCTGCCTGCCTCTGCCTCTGCCTGCTGCAGCGCCAGCCCGCGCGACACCTGCCTGCTCATCTGCCTGATGCTGCGCCAGCTGAGCGCGCGCGACCTGCACCTGCCTGCCTCTGCCTCTGCCTGATGCTCTGCCAGCGAGCGCCTGCCACCTGCCTGCTCTGCTGCCTCATCTCTGCCTGCTGCTGCCGCCAGCGCTGCCTGCTCATCTCATCTGCCTGCTCCTCTGCCTGATGCAGCGCGGCGCTGGCCGCACCTGCCTGCTCCTGCCTGCTCATCTGCCTGATGCGCCAGCCAGCTGCTGCTGCCCCTGCTGCCTGCCTGCCTGCTGCATCATCTGCCTGCTGCTGCGCCAGCTGCCGCCCTGCCTGCTGCCTGCCTGCTCGCTGCCTGCCTGATGCTGACCTGCCTGCTCATCTGCCTGATGCCTGCTCCTGCCTGCCTGCTCATCTGCCTGCTGCTGCGCCAGCTGCCCTCTGCTGCTGCCTGCCTGCCTGCTCATCTGCCTGCTGCTGCGCCAGCTGCTGCCTGCCTGCCTGCCTGCTCATCTGCCTGATGCGCAGCGCCAGCTGCCCGCGCCTGCCTGCCTGCTCATCTGCCTGCTGCCAGCCAGCCCGCCTGCCTGCCTGCCTGCCTGCTCATCTGCCTGATGCTCGCCAGCTGGGCCGCGCGACACCTGCCTGCCTGCTCATCTGATGCTGCTCCAGCTGAGCCCTGCGACCTGCCTGCTCTGCATCTCATCTGCCTGATGCCTGCCAGCTGAGCCGCGCTGCCTGCCCTGCCTCTCATCTGCTGCTGATCTGCGCCAGCAGCTGCCTGCCTGCTCCTGCTCATCTGCCTGATGCCGCCAGCTGCCCGCGCGCGACCTGCCTGCCTGCTCATCTGCCTGATGCTGCCGCCAGCGCCTGCGCCTGCGACTGCCCTGCTCTCTGCTGCCTGCTGCCTGCTGCCAGCTGCTGCCCCTGCCTGCCTGCCTCTCTGCCTGCCTGCTGCGCCTGCTGAGCCTGCCTGCCTGCCTGCTCATCTGCCTGCTGCCTCGCCAGCTGCTGCCGCCCTGCCCCTGCCTGCTCATCTGCCTGCTGCCTGCCTGCCTGCTGCCTGCCTGCCTGCTCATCTGCCTGCTGCCTGCCTGCTCTGCTGCCTGCCTGCCTGCTCCTGCCTGATGCGCCTGCCTGCCTGCCTCCTCTGCCTGCTCATCTGCCTGCCTGCTGCGCCAGCTGGCCGCGCGACACCTGCCTGCTCATCTGCCTGATGCTCGCCAGCTGAGCCGCGCGACACCTGCCTGCTCATCTGCCTGATGCTCGCCAGCGCCAGCTGCGCGCCGCGACACCTGCCTGCTCATCATCTGCCTGATGCTCGCCAGCTGAGCGCGCGACTGCTGCCTGCCCTGCTCTGCCTGCTGCCTGCCTGCGCTGCGCCACCTGCCTGCTCTGCCTCTCTGCCTGCTGCTGCTGCCTGCGCTCTGCCTGCCTGCTCATGCTGCCTGCCTGCTGCCTGCCTGCTGCTGCCTGCGACCTGCCTGCTCATCTGCCTGCTGCTGCCAGCCTGCTGCGCGCGCCTGCTGCTGCCTGCTCTGCTCTGCCTGATGCCTGCGCCAGCTGCCTGCCCGCCTGCCTGCTCCTGCCTGCAGCCTGCCTGCTGAGCTGCCTGCTGCCTGCCTCTGCCCTGCCTGCTCATCTGCCTCTGCTCGCTGCCTGCGCTGCCTGCCTGCTCATCTGCCTGCCTGCTGCCAGCCAGAGCCTGCCTGCGACACCTGCCTGCTCATCTGCCTGATGCTGCCAGCTGGGCGCGACACCTGCCTGCTCATCTGCCTCATCTGCCTGCGCCATGCCAGCAGCGCGCCTGACACCTGCCTGCTGCCTGCTCTCTGCCTGCTGCTCGCCTGCCTGCTGCGACCTGCCTGCCTGCTCATCTGCCTGCTGCGCCAGCTGCTGCGCGCTCACCTGCCTGCTCATCTGCCTGATGCTGCGCCTGAGCTGCCTGCTGCCTGCCTGCTCATCTGCCTGATGCTGCCAGCAGCTGCGCGCCTGCCTGCCTGCCTGCCTGCTCTGCCTGATGCTGCGCCAGCTGCCGCCTGCCACCTGCCTGCTCATCTGCCTGATGCTGCCAGCCAGCGCGCGCTGCACCTGCCTGCCATCTGCCTGCTCTGCCTGCCTGCTGCTGCCGCGCCTGCCTGCTGCTGCCCTGCTGCCTGCCTGCTGCCTGCACCTGCCTGCTCTCTGCCTCTGCTGATGCTGCCTGCTCTGCCTGACACCTGCCTGCTCCTCTGCCTGATGCTGCGCCAGCGCCGCCTGCCTGCCCTGCCTGCTCCTCTGCCTGCTGCGCCAGCCAGCTGCCGCGCGACACCTGCCTGCTCATCTGCCTGATGCTCGCCAGCCAGCTGCGCGCGCGACACCTGCCTGCTCCTGCTCATCTGCCTGATGCTGCGCCAGCTGAGCCGCGCGACACCTGCCTGCTCATCTGCCTGATGCCAGCCAGCCAGCTGCGACACCTGCCTGCCATCTGCTCATCTGCCTGCTGCAGCCAGCTGCTGCTGCCTGCCTGCCTGCTCATCTGATGCCTGCTGCTGCGCCAGCTGAGCGCTGCCTGCTCCTGCTGCTGCCTGCTCTGCTGCCTGCTGCCGCCTGCTCTGCCTGCCTGCCCTGCCTGCTCATCTGCCTGCTGCCTCGCCAGCTGCCTGCTGCCTGCCTGCCTGCTCATCTGCCTGATGCGCCAGCTGCTGCCTGCCACCTGCCTGCTCATCTGCCTGCCTGCTCTGCTGCTCTGCCTGCCTGCCTGCCTGCCTGCTGCCTGCCTGCCTGCCTCATCTGCCTGCCTGCTCATCTGCTGCCTGCTGCCTGCTGACGCCTGCCTGCTCTCCTGCCTGCTCATCTGCCTGATGCAGCAGCGAGCAGCGCGCGACGCCTGCCTGCCTGCTCATCTGCCTGATGCTCGCCAGCTGGGCCGCGCGACACCTGCTGCCTGCTCATCTGCCCTGCTGCGCCAGCCAGCGCGCGCCCGCCCTGCCCTGCTCATCTGCTCTCTGCCTGCTGCTGGCCAGCCGCGCTGCACCTGCCTGCTCTCTGCCTGCTCATCTGCCTGATGCGCCAGCCGAGCGCCTGCCCTGCCTGCTCATCTGCCTGATGCTCTGCCAGCCAGCTGCCTGACACCTGCCTGCTCATCTGCTGCTCTGCTCTGCTGCTGCATCTGCCTGCCTGCTCATCTGCCTGATGCTGCCTGCTGCCTGCTGCTGCTGCCTGCCTGCTGCTGCCTGCCTGCTCGCTGCCTGCCTGCTGCTCCTGCCTGCTCATCTGCCTGCCTGCTGCTGCCTGCGCGACATCGCCTGCCTGCCTGCTCATCTGCCTGATGCCAGCCAGCTGCTGCGCGCGCGACACCTGCCTGCTCTCTCTGATGCTGCGCCAGCTGGCCGCGCGCTGCCTGCCTGCTCATCTGCCTGCCTGATGCTCGCCAGCTGAGCCGCGCGACACCTGCCTGCTCATCTGCCTGATGCTCGCCAGCTGAGGAGCCGCGCTGCCTGCTCTCATCTGCTCATCTGCCTCTGCCTCGCCAGCGCAGCCGCCTGCCTGCCTGCTCCTGCTCCTGCCTGCATCTGCTGCCTGCTGCGCCCGCCTGCCTGCCTGCTGCTCATCTGCCTGCTCATCTGCCCTGCTGCAGCCAGCTGCGCGCCACCTGCCTGCTGCCTGCCTGCTCATCTGCCTGATGCTGCGCCAGCTGCCTGCCGCCTGCCTGCTCTCATCTGCTCTGCCTGCTGCTGCAGCAGCTGACCTGCGACACCTGCCTGCTCATCTCTGCTGATGCGCCAGCCAGCTGCCGCGCGCCTGCCTGCCTGCTCATCTGCCTGATGCTCAGCCAGCTGACCTGCCTGCCTGCACCTGCCTGCTCATCTGCCTGATGCGCCGCCAGCTCTGCCGCGCCTGACACCTGCCTCATCTCTCTGCCTGCCTCTGCCAGCCTGCCTGCTGACACCTGCCTGCTCTGCCTGCCTGCTGCCTGCCTGCCTGCTCTGCCTGCCTGCATCTGCCTGCCTGCGCTGCTGCCTGCTCCTGCCTGCTCATCTGCCTGATGCTCTGCTGCCTGCTGCTCTGCCTGCTGCCTGCCTGCTCTGCCTCATCTGCCTGACTCGCTGCAGCTGAGCCTGCCTGCCTGCTGCCTGCCTGCTCATCTGCCTGATGCCTGCCTGCCTGGCCTGCCTGCTCACCTGCCTGCTCATCTGCCTGCTGCCTGCGCCTGCGCTGCTGCCTGCCTGCCTCATCTGCCTGCTCTGCCTGATGCTCGCCAGCTGCTGCCGCGCCTGCCCTGCCTCATCTGCTCATCTGCCTGATGCTCGCTGCTGCCGCCTGCTGCTGCCTGCCTGCTCTGCCTGCCTGCTGCCTGCTGCGCTGCCACCTGCCTGCTGCCTGCCTGCCTGCTCTGCCTGCCTGCCTGCTCTGCCTGCCGCCAGCAGCTGCCTGCCTGCCTGCTCTGCTGATGCCTGCCAGCTGCCTGCTCACCTGCCTCATCTGCCTGCTGCCTGCCTGCCTGCCTGCCTGCCTGCTCATCTGCCTGATGCCCGCTGCCTGCCTGCGCGCCTCTGCCTGCTCATCTGCCTGATGCTGCGCCAGCTGCCAGCCGCGACACCTGCCTGCTCATCTCATCTGCCTGATGCTCGCCAGCCAGCTGCCCGCGACGCCTGCTGCCTCATCATCTGCCTGATGATGCGCCAGCTGGCGCGCGCGACACCTGCCTGCTCATCTGCCTGATGCTGCGCCAGCTGAGCCGCTGCGACACCTGCCTGCTCATCTGCCTGCCTGATCTGCCTGCCAGCTGAGCCGCGCTGCCACCTGCCTGCTCATCTGCCTGATGCTCGCCAGCTGCTGCTGCCTGACCTCCTGCCTGCTCATCTGCCTGATGCTCTGCCTGCTGCGCCTGCGCTGCCTGCCTGCCTGCTCATCATCTGCCTGATGCCGCCTGCTGCCTGCCTGCTGCCTGCCTGCCTGCTCATCTGCCTGCTGCGCCTGCCAGCTGCCTGCCTGACACCTGCCTGCTCTCTGCCTGATGCTCGCCAGCTGCTGCGCGCGCCTGCCTGCCTGCTCATCTGCCTGCTGCTGCGCCACCTGCCTGCTCATCTGCCTGCCTGCCTGCTCATCTGCTGCCTGCCTGCCTGCTCATCTGCTGATGCTGCCTGCCTGGCGCTGCCGACACCTGCCTGCTCATCTGCCTGCCTGCTCGCCTGCCAGATGCACCTGCCTGCTCCTGCCTGCTCATCTCATCTGCCTGCTGCCTGCTGCCTGCCTGCCTGCCTGCCTGCTGCCTGCCTGCCCTGCTGCCTGCTGCCTGCCTGCCTGCTCTGCTGCCTGCCTGCTGCAGCTGCTGCCTGCGCTGCATCTGCCTGCTGCTCCTCTGCCTGCCTGCTCGCCGCCTGCTGCCCTGCTGACACCTGCCTGCCTGCTCATCTGCCTGCTGCTGCCTGCCTGCGACCTGCTGCCTCTGCCTGCCTGCTGCTGCTGCTGCTGCCTGCCTGCCTGCTGCTGCGCCAGCTGAGCGCGCGCCTGCCTGCCTGCCTGCTCATCTGCCTGCTGCGCCTGCCTGCCGGCCCGCGACACCTGCCTGCTCATCTGCCTGCCTGCCTGCCTGCACCTGCGCTGCTGCCTGCTCATCTGCCTGCTGCCTGCTGCTGCTGCTGCTGCTCTCTCCTGCCTGCTCATCTGCCTGCCTGCGCCTGCCTGCCTGCGCTGCCTGCCTCATCATCTGCCTGCCAGCCAGCAGCTGCGCGCGACACCTGCCTGCTCATCTGCCTGATGCTGCCAGCCAGCTGGCGCGACACCTGCCTGCTCACCTGCCTGCTCATCTGCCTGCCTGCTGCGGCCGGCGCCCTGCTGCCACCTGCCTGCTCATCTGCCTGATCTGCCTGCTGCAGCTGCCTGATGCCTGCCTGCCTGCCTGCTCATCCTGCTGCTCTGCCTGCTCATCTGCCTGCCTGCCTGCTGCCTGCTGCTGCCTGCCTGCTCATCTGCCTGCCTGCCTGCTGCTCCTGCCTGCCTGCTCATCTGCCTGCCAGCTGCTGCGCTGCGCCTGCCTGCCTGCTGCCTGCTCATCTGCCTGCCTGCGCCAGCTGCCTGCTGCTGCCTGCCTGCTGCTCTGCCTGATGCTCCGCCAGCTGCCTGCGCGCACCTGCCTGCTCATCTGCCCTGCTGCGCCTGCAGCTGCCTGCCTGCCTGCCTGCTCTCTGCCTGATGCTGCCGCTGCTGCCCGCCTGCCTGCCATCTCATCTGCCTGATGCTGCTGCTGCTGCGCTGCCTGCCTGCCTGCTCATCTGCCTGCCTGCTGCGCCAGCCGCGCGCCTGCCTGCCTGCTCTGCTCTGCCTGCTCATCTGCCTGCCTGCCTGCTCATCTGCCAGCGCGCCTGCGCGCGACACCTGCCTGCTCATCATCTGCCTGATGCGCCAGCTGCTGCCTGCACCTGCTGCCTGCCTGCCTCATCTGCCTGCTGCTCTGCTGCCTGCTGCCTGACTGCCTGCCTGCTCATCTGCCTGCCTCTGCGCCCTGCTGCCCTGCGCTGCCTGCCTGCCTGCTCATCTGCTGCTGCCTGCCAGCCCTGCCATCTGCCGCTGCCTGCCTGCTCATCTGCCTGATGCTCGCCTGCCTGCGCTGCCTGCCTGCCTGCTGCCTGCCTGATGCCTGCCTGCTGCGCCTGCCTGACCTGCCTGCTCTCTCATCTGCCTGATGCTGCGCCAGCTGCCTGCTGCCTGCCTGCATCATCTGCCTGATGCTGCTGCTGCCTGCCTGCCTGCTCATCTGCCTGATGCTGCGCCAGCTGCGCGCTGCTGCTGCCTGCCTGCTCATCTGCCTGATGCTCGCCAGCTGCTGCGCGCCGACACCTGCCTGCTCATCTGCCTGATGCTGCCAGCTGCCCTGCCTGCGACACCTGCCTGCTCATCTGCCTGCCTGCTGCCAGCTGAGCGCGCGACACCTGCCTGCTCATCTGCCTGATCTGCCTGATGCTGCGCCAGCTGAGCCGCGACCGCACCTGCCTGCCTGCATCTGCCTGATCATCGCCCTGCTGGCTGCGCGCCTGCCTGCCTGCTCTGCTCATCTGCCTGATGCCTGCTCAGCTGCCAGCTGCGCCTGCCTGCTGCCTGCTGCCTGCATCTGCGCCTGCCTGCTGCCTGCCTGCCCTGCCTGCTGCCTGCCTGCCTGCTGCCTGCCTGCTCTGCTCTGCTGCTGCTGCCTGCCTGCTGCGCCAGCTGACCTGCCTGCCTGCTGCCTGCCTGCCTGCTCATCTGCCTGATGCTCAGCAGCCCTGCCGCGCTGCACCTGCCCTGCTCTCTGCTGCTGCTGATGCTGCGCCAGCTGACACCCTGCCTGCCTGCCTGCCTCATCTGCCTGATCTGAGCCTGCTGCCTGCATCTGCCTGCCTGCTCATCTGCCTGCCTGCTGCCAGCTGCTGCGCCACCTGCCTGCCTGCTCATCTGCCTGATGCTGCGCCAGCTGCTGCCGCGCGACACCTGCCTGCTCATCTGCCTGCCTGCCTGCTGCTGCTGCCCTGGCGACACCTGCCTGCTCATCTGCCTCTGCCTGATGCTCGCCAGCTGAGCCGCGCGCCTGACACCTGCCTGCATCTCTGCTGCTGCCTGCTGCTGCCAGCTGCTGCGCTGCCTGCCTCCTCATCTCTGCCTGCTGCTGCTGCCAGCAGCTGCCTGCTCTCTGCCTGCCTGCCTGCTCATCTGCCTGATGCTGCCAGCCAGCGCCCCGCCGCTCATCTGCCTGCCTGCTCATCTGCCTGCTGCCGAGCAGCCTGCCTGCTCATCTCCTGCCTGCTCATCTGCCTGCCTGCCTGCCTGCCTGCCTGCCTGCTGCTCTCATCTGCCTGATGCCGCCAGCTGCGCCTGCCTGCCTGCCTCATCTCCTCTGCCTGATGCTGCTGCTGCTGCCCTGCCCTGCCTGCTCATCTGCCTGCTGCTCTGCAGCTGCTGCTGCCTGCGCCTGCCTGCTCTCTGCCTGCCTGCAGCTGCCTGCGCGACACCTGCCTGCTCATCTGCCTGATGCTGCAGCCTGCTGCGCCTGCCTGCCTGCTCTGCCTGCCTGCTCATCTGCCTGATGCTGCGCCAGCCAGACGCCTGCGACTGCTGCCTGCTGCCTCATCTGCCTGCCTGCCAGCTCATCTGCCTGCTGCCTGCTGCCTGCTCATCTGCCTGATGACATCTGCCTGCTCATCTGCTGCCTGCCTGCTGCGCCGCTGCGACACCTGCCTGCTCATCTGCCTGATGCTCGCCTGCTGCCTGCCGACACCTGCCTCATCTGCCTGCTGCCTGCCTGCCTGCTGCCTGCCCTGCCTGCTCATCTGCCTGCTGCTGCCGCCTGCTGCCGCGCTGCTGCCTGCCTGCCTGCCTGCTCTCTGCCTGCTGCAGCGCCTGCCTGCCTGCCTCATCTGCCTGCTCATCTCTGCTCTGCCAGCTGCCCTGCCTGCCTGCCTGCTCATCTGCCTGATGCTGCGCCAGCTGCTGCTGCCTGCCTGCCTGCTCATCTGCCTGATGCTGCGCCAGCCAGCTGGGCCTGCGCCTGCCTGCCTGCTCTCTGCCTGCTGCTCTGCCTGCGCGCCTGCCTGCTGCCTGCTCATCTGCTGATCTGCCTGCTGCCTGCCTCATCTGCCTGCTCATCTGCCTGCCAGCTGCGCGCGCCTGCCTGCTCTGCCTCTGCTCATCTGCCTGCTGCTCTGCTGCCAGCTGGCTGCGCGCGCTGACCTGCCTGCTCTGCCTGCTCTGCCTGCTCTGCCAGCTGCTGCGCGCGCCTGCCTGCCTGCTCTGCTGCCTGCTGCTCTGCTGCCTCTGCCTGCTGCTGCCCTGCCTGACACCTGCCTGCTCATCTGCCTGATGCTCGCCAGCTGCCTGCCGCCTCTGCCTGCCTGCTCATCTGCCTGATGCCAGCCTGCTGCCGCGCGACACCTGCCTGCCTGCTCATCTGCCTGATGCTCGCCAGCTGCCTGCCTGCGACACCTGCCTGCTCATCTGCCTGCCTGCTGCGCCAGCTGCGCTGCTGCCGCCTGCCTGCTCATGCTGCTGCTGCCTGCTGCCTGCTGCTGCTCTGCCTGCTGCGCCTGCTGCCTCATCTGCCTGCCTGCCTGCTGCTGCTGCTGCTGCCTGCCTGCTCTGCCTGCTCTGCCTGCCTGCCTGCTGCCTCATCTGCCTGCTCATCTGCTGATGCTGCCAGCGCCCTGCCTGCCTGCCTGCTCATCTGCCTGATGCAGCGCCAGCTGAGCGCGCGACACCTGCCTGCTCATCTGCCTGATGCTCGCCAGCTGAGCCCGCGCGACACCTGCCTGCTCTGCTCATCTGCCTGATCTGCCAGCTGAGCCCGCGCGCGCCTGCTGCCTGCCTCATCTGCTGCCTGATCTGCCTGCCTCTGCTGCTGCCTGCTGCCTGATGCTCTGCCTGCTGCCTGCCGCCTGCCTGCTCCTCTGCCTGCTCTCTGCCTGATGCCTGCGCCAGCCTGCTGCGCTGCTGCCTGCTGCTCTGCCTGCCTGCGCCTGCTCTGCCTGCCTGCCTGCCTCATCTGCCTGCCTGCTCTGCGCAGCCTGCCTGCCTGCTCTGCCTGCCTGATGCTGCCTGCCTGCTGCGCCTGCCCTGCCTGCTCATCTGCCTGCTGCCAGCTGCCTGCACCTGCCTGCTCATCTGCCTGATGCTCGCCAGCTCTGCGCGCGACACCTGCCTGCTCTCTGCTGCCTGCTGCGCCTGCAGCCTGCCTGCACCTGCACCTGCCTGCTCTCTGCCCTGCTGCTGCCAGCGCGCCCTGCCTGCCTGCCTGCTCATCTGCCTGCTCTGCCTGCCTGCTCAGCTGAGCCTGCGCGACACCTGCCTGCTCATCTGCCTGATGCTCGCCAGCTGGCTGAGCGCGCCCTGCCTGCTCATCTGCCTGCCTGCTCATGCTGCCTGCCTCTGCCTGCCTGCTCATCTGCCTGCCTGCCTGCGCTGCATGCTGCCTGCCTGCTCATCTGCCTCTCATCTGCCTGCCTGCCTGCTGCGCGCCTGCTGCCTGCCTGCTGCCTCTCTGCCTGCCTGCCGCCAGCTGCCTGCCTGCGCCCTGCCTGCCTGCCTGCCTGCTCATCTGCCTGATGCTGCAGCCAGCCTGCCACCTGCCTGCTCATCTGCCTGATCTGCCAGCTGCCTGCCTGCCACCGACCGCCTGCCCTGCCTGCTGCCTGCCTGCTCATCTGCCTGCTGCCTGCCTGCTGCTGCTGCCTGCCTGCCTCATCTGCCTGCTGCCTGCGCGCCTGCCACCTGCCTGCTCATCCTGCTCTGCTGCTCATCTGCCTGCTGCGCGCAGCTGCGCCTGCCTGCTCATCTGCTCATCTGCCTGCCTGCGCCAGCTGGCCGCGCGACACCTGCCTGCTCATCTGCCTGATGCTCGCCACTGCGCCGCCTGCCTGCCTGCTCTGCCTGCCTCTCTGCCTGAGCTGCGCCAGCCAGCTGACCTGCCTGCTCCTCTGCCTGCCTGATCATCTGCAGCTGCTGCTGCGCTGCAGCCTGCTGCGACACCTGCCTGCTCATCTGCCTGATGCTGCAGCCAGCTGCGCGCCTGACCTGCCTGCTCATCTCATCTGCCTGATGCCTGCCAGCTGAGCGCGCCTGCCTGCCTGCCTGCTCATCTGCCTGATGCTCTGCCTGCTGCCTGCCTGCCTGCTGCCTGCCTGCTCTCTGCCTGCTGCCTGCTGCCTGCTGCTCTGCCTGCTGCTCCTGCCTGCTCATCTGCCCTGCTGCTCGCCAGCTGCTCTGCCACCTGCCTGCTCATCTGCCTGCTGCTGCTGCTGCGCTGCGCTGCCTGCTCATCTGCCCTGCTGCTGCTCTGCTCATCTGCCTGCTCATCTGCTGCTGCGCCTGCCTGCTCGCCTCCTGCCTGCTCATCTGCCTGATGCTGCGCCAGCTGCCTGCCTGCCTGCCTGCTCA
This sequence comes from Bos mutus, assembly GCF_027580195.1. Lineage (NCBI taxonomy): Eukaryota > Metazoa > Chordata > Mammalia > Artiodactyla > Bovidae > Bos > Bos mutus. The sequence goes on from NW_027219067.1 coordinate 13,110, forward strand.
TCTGCCTGATGCTGCGCCAGCTGAGCCGCGCGACGCCTGCCTCTCTCTCATGCCTGCCTGATCGCCAGCCAGCAGCGCCCACGACCCTGCCTGCCTCTGCCTGATGCTGCTGCAGCGCAGCTGAGCCGCGCGCCACCTGCCTGCCATCTCCTGCTGCCCTGCTGCTGCCAGCCAGCTGGCCACCGCCGCCTGCCTCCTGCCTGCTCATCTGCCTGCTCGCCAGCTGGCCGCGCGACACCTGCCTGCTCTCATCTGCCTGATGCTCTGCCAGCTGCGCCGCGCGACACCTGCCTGCTCTCATCTGCTGATGCTGCGCCAGCTGCCGCCTGCCTGCTGCCCTGCCTGCTCATCTGCTCTGCCTGCCAGCTGATGCCTGCCTGCTCGCCTGCCTGCCTGCTCATCTGCCTGCCTGCCTGCTGCTGCCTGCTGCTGCACCTGCCTGCTCTCTGCCTGCCTGCCTGCCTGCTGCCTGCTCATCTGCCTGCTCATGCTGATGCTGATGCCTGCCTGCCTGCCTGCTCATCTGCCTGCTCATCTGCTGCCTGATGCGCGCCAGCCTGCGCCTGCCTGCCTGCTCATCTGCCTCGCCCAGCCAGCTGGCCCGCGCGACACCTGCCTGCTCATCTGCCTCATCTGCCTGATGCTGCGCCAGCTGCCGCCGCTGCTGCTCCTGCCTGCCTGCTGCATCTGCCTGCTGCTGCCTGCTGCGCCTGCTGCCTGCTCATCTGCCTGCCTGCTCTCTGCCTGCTGCTGCGCCTGCCTGCTGCGCCTGCCTGCCACCTGCCTGCCTGCTCATCTGCCTGATGCCTGCGCGAGCACCTGCCTGCTGCCTGCCTGCTCATCTGCCTGATGCTGCGCCTGCTGCCGCGCCTGCCCTGCCTGCTCATCTGCCTGATGCCTGCCAGCAGCCGCGCTGACACCTGCCTGCCTGCTCTCTGCCTGATGCTGCCTGCCTGCGCCCTGCTGCCTGCCTGCTCTCTGCCTGCCTGCGCCAGCATCGCCGACACCTGCCTGCTCATCTGCCTGATGCTGCCAGCTGCCGCGCGCGCTGCCTGCCTGCTCATCTGCTGATGCTGCAGCCAGCTGCCTGACACCTGCCTGCTCATCTGCCTGCTGCTGCCTCTGCTCTCTGCCTGCCTGCTCATCTGCTGATGCTGCTGCTGCCTCTGCCCTGCCTGCTCATCTGCCTGATGCTGCGCCAGCTGCCGCGCGACACCTGCCTGCTCATCTGCCTGCCCTGCTGCTGCGCAGCTGGCCCTCGCGCTCACCTGCCTGCTCATCTGCCTGATCCTCGCCAGCTGAGCCGCGCGACACCTGCCTGCTCATCTCTGCCTGATGCTGCCAGCCAGCTGCGCGCGCGACTGCCTGCCTGCTCTGCTCTGCCTGATGCCAGCCAGCTGGCGCCCGCGACACCTGCCTGCTCATCTGCCTGATG